>NW_027328726.1:858769-883769 GCF_048564905.1 Vicugna pacos | reverse complement strand
AGACCACTTCTCATGTCAGCCAGTGAGCTGACCAGTTCTCCTTGACTCTTCTTTAGAGCTTCGATTTCGTTTTTGACGTACAGTATACATCTAAACACTATCACTTGGAGGTCCTTCGGTACTTGGATCTCTCCTTTTTTGAAATCTTGATCTAGCAGGCCATCCGTGTCTATTTTGTGGATCGTGCTTTCAGGGAATTTCTCTGGCTCTTTTCATTGGGAGTGGTTCCTCTGCTTCCTCATGCTGCTCCTATCTCTCTGGCACTGTGGCTTAAGGAGTATCAGTTATCTATTGTGGTCCTTAAGGAGTTTAGGTATTTATCTAAAGCCTATACAGGAATAAAACTTTAAAAGGGGGGGAGAGGGAGAGGGAGAGGGGGAGAGAGAGAGAGAGAGAGAGAGAGAGAGAGAGAGAGAGAGAGAGAGAGAGAGAGGGAGAGGGAGATAGAGGGAGACGGAGAGGGGGATAGGGGGAGAGAGAGAGACAGAGACAGAGACGGTGGGAGGGGGAGGGGGGTGGGGGAGCCGGATTTTAAAAGAATGGAGGAAAAAAAGGTTTGAAAAGAGTGTACAAGCAATAATAGAAGAGCAAGTGGAAGCAGAAGAGCGATCGAGGTGAGACGTCTTCTAAAAGCCTTTAAAAAATAGAAAAGATCAGAAAATAAAACACAATTGTTTCAAAAGTAAATTTTTAAAAGGTAATCGGAAATAGAACAGACTTTAACAAGAGATAAAACACAGGATTTGAAAAGGAGGGAGAAAGAAAAGGTTTGAAGACACTGTGTAATCAATAATAGAAGAGTAAGTGGAAGCAGAAGAGCGATCGAGTTGAGACGTCTTTTAATAACCTTAATAAAAAGGAGAAAAAAGATCGAGAAACGATATCTGAAACCTGTAAATAATCAATAACAGGAGATCTAAACCAAGAGAAGAGAAAAAGGAAAGGGGGTGGATGTTTAAAAATAATAATAATAAAAAGATTTTCAAGGAAACATTTAAAAGGGATTAAAACCGTCGACGTAGACGACTGTTCAAAAGTCAAGGTTAAAAAGGTAACAGAAGGTAAAACCGATAGAAGAGAGATTAAAAAAGAGAAAGGAAAAGGAAAAAAAAAAGGGGGGGGGGGACGTGTTCCCGGCACCGCGGTCGGATGCTGCGTTCCTCCCGGGAAGGAGGGTGGCTGGCTGGCCGCCCGCCCTCTCCCGGCCCCGGTCGTTCCGCTGCTCCGTGCGGCTGTGTGCTCCGACTCGGGTCGGCGGCGCTCCTCTCCGTAGGTGGGCTCGGGGAAGACCGTGGAACCGCCCCGCCCCTAGCTGCGTCCCAAAACTCGGCTCCTTCTTAGTCATGGTGGCGCGAGTTCTCTGAGGTACCGGGGCAGAAATATCCTATCTGCCTCGGGCTGTAAACGAATCTCAGTCCTGCCTAGAAGGCTGCGGAGCCCCAGGGTGCGGATTCGAGTCTCGGCCCCGCCCCCGCCCGCATGCTGCACGCCAGAGGCTATGGCGGCTGTGGCTGCGTCCCGCCTCTCTTCTCGCGAGAAGCGCCGGTGATGGCGCCGCGGATCTGAGGAGACGGAGGCTACGGCGCCCCTCCCCCCAGGGCACACCGGCCGTGTTGCTTTGCCTTTCTTTTCCCGTCATGTATGGGGGGGGGGGGCGGGTTGTTCTGCTCTGTATCCCCTCCCGGCCGCCGCCCCGGTCCTCCGCCCGGCTCGTGCGGCCTGTCCCGGCCCCTGGCTGCCGGCCTGCGACTCGGGCTGGGTGTCGCGGGGACCCTCTGTGCCCCTTTCACTTGGATCGGTCGGTCAAGGGGTGCTCTGGGTAGATCTGAGGCTCGGGGGCGCCCCCTCCGTCCCGTCGGCCTCTCCGTTGGAGAGGGGCAGTTTTGGCGAACGAGCCCTATTCCTCCTCTGCCGCTCCCTCCCCGCGGGACCGGTCCCTCCCGCACTGTTTTGCTTTTTACTCTTTCTTTTCTCCTTTTCTCCTACCAGATTTTGGGCGTCTTTGTCTTTCGAAGAGGGCGGTGTTCTGTCGGAGTTCCGCAGGTGCTCTGATTGGCCGAGTGGGTCCGTCGATGTGAGTTTTGGTGTATTTGTGGGAGAGGGTGAGCTACGAGTGTCCTTCTACTCCGCCGTCTTGCTTCTCCGCGGGTTATTTTTGAAGAGTAGGTGCTGGGGATTGAACCCTGGGCCTTTATTTTTTGCATGCTAAGCACGGGCTGTACTGCTGGATCTCTAGGCCCTCCCCACCGCAACACACCCCCCCCTTTCCCACCGCCTCCATAGTACTCGATGAATCTCCTGACTAGATATCTATGCTTCCTTGGAATGGGGCCGTCCGTTTCTTCATCGGATGGATGGACGTCTGTGGATTCGTCTCGTTTCTCTCCACTGCGGTGGGTGGCATCGGGGCGTGGGGTGGGGTTGAGTGGCGTGGGCTGGGAACTGTTCTTCACGTGTAGAGGTGGAGCGGAGCGATGAGGATGGTGACTTTTTCCCCCGAGTGCTCACGCCGGGTGATGGAGGCCTGTGGTCTCACTTGGAAGAGGACTCGGGTGACTGGAACAGAGCCCGTGTGGGGTCGTTGTGGAGGGAGGAACTCCACCCCCCCAGCCCCAGCCCCAGCCCCAGCCCCGGCACTTGTACCTCATCGAGGGACGGTCGGCCGAAAACAAATGAAAGCTGTCAGAGGTGGAGGTGGGGGTGGGGGTGGGGGTGAAGGGGTGGGTGTGTGTGTGTGTGTGTGTGTGTGTGTGTGTGTGTGTGTGTGTGTGTGTCCCCGTTCCCCGTACCACAGTCCCTGGTCGAGGCCCCCCGAGCGGAGAAACGCACGCCAGGCCGTCCGTGCTCCTGGTTGTCCGGCCGCGTGTCCCCGCCGCCCAGAGATCCCGAACCGTCCCGCTCGCTCCCCTGCCGGGTGCCGTGTGCCACCTGCCTGTCGGCCGGGCGCTATTTTAGACACTGCGAAGAAGTCGGCCGGACGGCCGGGCCGGGCCGGGCCGGGCCGGGCCGAGCCGAGCCGAGCCGAGCCGAGCACGTCCAGGCCGAGGTGGGTGGTGCTGGGTTCGGAGGAGTGGGGTACAAGCGGGAGGCGGGCGTCGATGGAGGGGAGGGGGAGGAGGAGGGGGAGCAGGGATGACGATGGGCTGGGGGGCTTGGCGTGTGGGGTGGGGGTGGGAGGGATGGTAGCCATCCTATGACTTTCTCTCCCCACCCCGCCTTTGGCAAGTCTGTTAGAGTGACGAGGTTGTGCTGGTTTCTGGCTGGTGCACACCATAGTGATTGTGTTCTTCTTTTTCCTGGTCTTTTTCAGGAACCCTCGTCCCGAGGGACTGAATCTAGTGCCCTGTGCTGCGCGGTACGACCTAGGGGTCGAATCTGCCAGGAGAGGTCTTACAAGGATCTGGAGGATCCTGGAAAACTGCTACCATCCGGAATCCTACATGGATATTCAAGATCTTGCGGATGGATGGACGGACGGAAGACGGATCGAATGGAGGCCCCGCCCCATCCCCTGGACCCCTTGGCCCAGGAGGATCGTGATGGGTCTGGAAAGGACTCTTCCGACGAGGGTCTCGGGATGGACTTTCTCGGTCCGCGGAAGGTGTTTCTGCACAAAGAGGAAGAGAGGGGCGTTCTCGGCAGGAGAGCCCGAACCGCCTCCTTTCAGGGATCCGCTCCAGTCTGGGTCGGGGTCGGGGTCAGAACGCGACCACCGACGGCTCCCCTCCCTCGTCTTGGCTCTCCAACTTGGGAAACCCTCCTCCCTGCCCCCTCACCCATCTTCTCGTCAGCCTGCCTCCAGCTTCCCCGTGCCAACTACCTCTCTCATGCTGCCGGACTTTCCTCCCCCTTGGGCCGCCAGGAAGCTCTCCCACTCCTCCACGTGCTTTGGCTTGGAATCCCTGACAAACACAAGCGGTGCTGGAGGGCGGGGCCGGGGGCGGTGGCAGAAGGACTCCCTTCATCTTATGGGAGCGACTTTTATCTCCATAGGTGGCGATTGAGAAAACACATAAAATCACTCAGAAGAATACCCATGTGTAGTCTCCCGGACCTAGATCCGTGTCTGTCTGTCTGTCTGTCTCTCTCTGTCTCTCTCTCCATTTCGCTATTCTGTGTGTGTGTGTGTGTGTGTGTGTGTGTGTGTGTGTGTGTGTGTGTGTGTGTGTGTGCCTTTCTGTCTGTCTCCCTTGTCTCTCTTTCCTCTCCTCTCCCCTCCTCTCCTCTTCCCTGTTCTCCCCTCCCTTCCCCCCTCACCCCTCCGCTCCTCTCTTCTCCCCTCTCCTCCACTCCTCTCCTCTCCCCTCGCCTCCTCTCGCTTCCCCTTCCCTCCCCTCTTTTCCCTCCTCTCCTTTCCTGTCCTCTCCCCTTTTATCCCTCCTCTCCTCTGCGCTCTCTCTCTCTCTCTCTCTCTCTCTCTCTCTCTCCCCCCCTTCCCTTCCCTCCCTCCTCCCTACCCCCCAACCCCTACCTTCACAGGGCCTCATAGATTGCAATCGGTTTCCATGAAATGTGATGAAGAGGGAATGAAGTTTAGAATGATATCCCCATGCCATCGAAACCTTCTTCCCCAGGGATAGCGAGTTATTTGTGGTTGTGTTTGTTTTTGTTTTTCTTGTTGTTGTTTTGGGGTGCAACGAGGGCACAGGAGGCGTTGGGAGTGAGGGTGATGTTTCTCTTTCTGTCTGTCTCCTCCTTAGGAAGGATTTTAAGAGGAGGGAGGACTCACAGAAATCTACCATCTCGTCTCGTACTGCAGCTGTGTTTGAGCTTCCTATACGATCTGGGCGGAACACTCCCCACCCTCACCTCAAGCCGCCATCGCCGCCCCCTCAGCCCCCAGCACCCCCGTCCAGTCCCGCGCTTGGGGCGGTGGTTGGGCATGGGGGGATGTTGGCGGGGTGGTCGTTGGTGGGGGTTGGGGTGGTGGAGGAAACCGGAAAACAGACCACTGTGGCACGTGGCTGACTGGGGCTTCAGGGTGAAGGAGGATGAATAAAATGGCCGGAATTAGGCTAACGGATTGCTTCGTTTTGGGGCGGGGGGGGGGGGGAGAGGAGGGGAGGATCATTAGGTCATTCATTCATTCATTCATTTGCTTGGGGGGGGGTGTCATTCGGTTTCTTATGCTCGCCCTTAAAACGGTCGACTCTTCTGACTGACCGGTTGCTGCTCACGGTTCCAGGCCCGTTGTTGAAACTGGAAGCTATCGATCTTACTGTTTCTACTGTATTTCAGTCATTGCAAGTCATCATCGTGCTGGGTCTCTGAGTCCTTCTCCGAGGAGAAGGTCGGTCACGGGACTACTGACCTGACAAAATAGCCTGAGTGACCAAGAAGGCCACACCTTGAGTGCTTATGAGATAATGAGATCTAACCGCCAGCCTCTATAGAATGGGTCACCTGGGAGGCATCGTGACACCATGCTGAGTCTTCTGATGAGAAAACGATTCTGTGGATGGTGATCGATGCTTGATTGTTTGAGCTATGGCTCTAGAACCACCCCACCCACTCCATCCCCAAGGTGGGTACACAGTTTTGAAGACGCTAGCCTGCTGTGAATCCCCTTTGCCCGGCAGAGCGATAAAATGACCTCTTTTCTTCTAAGCTCCAAGACCTTGTCTCTGGATTCTTGGGCTCATCGGGGACGGGGGCCGATCTTTCGGCAACAAGCGTGCTTCAGAAACAACGGATGCCCGAGAAGGACACTCTGCCTCTCCCTCTTCTTCCGGGCCTGAAATGGGGAGGAAAAAATATCGCTTCCCCTGGAAGCCGGAGTCCAGAGCCCGCCATCCGGAGGGACTTCTGGCTTGGCCTTCTCCTGGGGTGGGGGGAGGGCACGCCACCGCACGTGTTCTTTGTCAACTCCCCGTTTCTCTCTTCTCGAGTTATCTCTTTGGGAAGGCTCCCACACTGGATGAAAACAGACAGACAGACAGGCTGGTATCTCTCCCTACCCCACCCTTCGCCCCCCAAATGACTGATCTTCTGTCCCATCAAAATCACCACTTGTTTTCCAACGTGGCTTTCTTGGATCCTGGAGGACTGACATCAACTTAGAGCCAAGATGGGCACAGAACTGAAGGACCTTCTCGGCTGGCCTAAGAAGTCTGTCATCGTGATGTGGGAGGTATTCTTCGAGGGACCTATCTGACTAAGTGCTTGACGGCCTTTTGGACTTTGAACCAACTTGGAGATAGGAACTAGGATGAGAGGGCCCCCGAAATAGCTCAGCAAACTCTTCTCCACCCTTAGAAGAGAGACAGACAGATAGACAGACAGACAGAGAAAGAGAGAGAGAGAGAGAGAGAGACAGACAGACAGACAGACAGACAGACAGTGTGTGTGTGTGTGTGTGTGTGTGTGTGTGTGTGTGTGTGTGTGTGTCTGTCTGTCTGCCTGCCTGTCTGTCTGTCTGACGGTCTGTCGGTCTGTCTGCCTGCTTATTGTAGGAACTCTCTGTCAATGGAAGTATAGTTGACTTACAATGTTGTGTTCATTTATGACGTACGGCATAGTGATTCACTTATTCACACACACACACACACACACACACACACACACACACACACACACACACACGTATACTTTTTCAGGATAGGTTATTACAAGCTATTGAACATAGTTCCCTGTGCTAGACAGTAGGACCTACTTGTGTACCTAGTTTGTATAGGGTGGTTTATATCTGCTAATCCCAAACTCCTGATTTATCCCTCCGCCTTACCCCGTTCCTCCACCCTACCCTGTCCCCTGTGTTAACCATCGGTTTCTTTTCCATGTCTGCGAGTCCAGTCTGTTTCTGTTTTGTAAATAGGTTCCTTGGAGTCTTTTTAAAATGGAGTTATTTATGTATGGATGGGTGTCTTGACTTACTTTCAGATCCCACCTAGAAGTGATGGCATAGGATATCTGTCTTTCCCTGGGTGACTGACTTCACTAAAACTATGGAACGCTTCACGCATGGGCGTGTGTCGTCCACGTTCAGGGGCCGTGCTGATCTTCTCTGGATGGTTCCCATGTTAGTCTATGTCCTGTGGCAGCAAGCGCTTTCCTTAGGGTTTTTGTCTCAACCTGAAAGCCAGCCCGGAGACTGAAGGTCTTCTAGTTGCGTCCACTATCTGCCTAGGACCCTCTCCACGAATGTTTCCCATTTTCTCTCACCCTTTTGCCTTGGCATCATTGAGTACGAAAACGCTCCGTCTCCTGAAGCCTTGCAGACTGAAGCTGGACAACGGGAGGTAAACGTCAGAGAAATGGCCACAACAGCTCCTGTGGAAACCATCCTCGGGCCTGTTTTCGGGGGAGCCGCTCAGAGAGTTGAGCCGAACACCCCAGGACATCATCAGAGGCATTTCAAACTGCTCGAGCCGTTTCGATGACCCCGATGTGTGGAAATCTCCTACCAGACTGACCCCCTACTCCCGGCCCTGAATCTGGTTTCTCATCTGCTCCGACGATTCACCTTTGTGCTGTACTTTGGTTGTCCACACAAGTGCCTCTTAGGCGATACCTGACTGCTTGCTCCCTAGGCCTAGCTTCAGAAGCCCATCGACACCACCGCCTCCTGAGACGAGATACTACAACGGCAACAGTTTCCTTGAACAGACCTGTTCTCAGAACTAAGAAACTGGGTCCATGAAACGCAGGCCCCCTAGGAAACCATTCCCTCCCTCCTGCCCCCAGACCGCACGCACGCACGCACGGACGCACACGCACACGCACACGCACAGTCAACAGCCCAGCTTTTAATGTGTAAAACTTCCAGGGAAGTTACAGAATAGGGAAATGTTGGGGTCCAGAGTAGGCTGCCCCAAAATGTGCCCGATGGATTATGCTGAATGAAAGGGACTTCACAAGTGGCCAAGGGGGAGGGTATAGGTCAGTGGTAGAGTGTGTGCTTAGCAAGCAAGCACAAGGTCTTGGGTTAAATCCCCAGTACCTCCGGTCAAAAATAAATGCATAAAATCGAATTCCTCTCCCCGCCCGCCCCCCAAAGTATACACTGCTGTATGTCAACTCTGTCTCAATAAAACTGGAAGGAAAAAAAAGGAAGGGAAAAAAAAAAAAAGCATGATTTAACAAAAGAAAGAAACAAACAAAGAAAGAACTGCCCGAGGCAAGAGGAACACTCTGTCCCTCCTTTCTGCCTCCCTGGAAGCAGGGGAAAAAGAATTTTTTTTTTTTTTAAAGTCTCCCATCCCAGAGGAATCTATCAAGTCAGAGGTCTGCTTCCATGCCCTTCCATGATTCTCAAACGGTTTAGTGGGGTTTACCCAGGTTAGGAAAAGGAGGGGACTCCTTTGGCCTGAGACCAGGCGAGATTCTCCCCCTCCCTCCCGCCTCCCTCCGTGCAGTTGGGACGGGGTGGCCTAAGGGTGGGGAAATTGAAACCAAAAAACAAAAGCCGTTCAACGGAGAGGAGCCGGAGGCCAAGTCAAAGGCTCTGACCTGAGCACAGAGCTTTCTGCATTTGAATGAAGCGATTGAACGAGGCCCTGCCGAATGGATCCTCCTGACGTCCCCGCCCCCGCTTCCAGGAGACAGTCCAGTCGATTTAGGACCCGATTTGGGACCGATCGGTGGAGGAGGCCTGGGCGGCGGCGGCAGTGGCGGCGGCGGCGGCGGCGGCGGCGGCGGAAGCAGCGGCGGGGGGCGGGGGGGGGGGTGCGCGGGCGGGGGCGGGACCAACGGTCGCTCCAGCTCTGCCTGCCTGCCTGCCTGCCTGCCTGCCTGCCTGCCTGCCTGCCTGCCTGCCTGCGGGGCTGAGGCCTGAGGGCCACGCTGGTTCCTGCCACTCAGGGAAACTTGTGCGGGTGTTGCCGAAAGATCGCCCCCCCCAACCCCGTCCCTGACGAGCCAAATAACCCAGAGACAGGGTCTTAGAGTTTAGAAGAAAAGAGGCAGCTTGATTGCTTTGCTGGGCAAAGGGGACTCACAGCAGGCTAGTAGTGCCTTCCAAACTGTGAACCCGTCTTGGGGTTGGGGTTTCATGCTTCTGTGGACGAACAGGTTGGAGCATGAAAGGGAATCACAACAGGCGGGAGCATAAAAGGTGCTCATGATCAACAAGGGTCTCTGATAAAACTTCCTCCTAAATCTGGATGAGTGTCTGGTAACATGGGACCTCCTGGTGGTCTAGTAGGTCATCAGCCCGTGACCTTCTTTCTCTGGTCAGACTCACCCGGCGGCACCAGCGCCACGGAGGAACTCGGGGTGGGGGGGTGGGAGGGGGCTGGTCGTTCTCCTGAGCTTATCCTCCCGTGACTCCCTTCCTGGGGAAAGACTCAGACGTCAAACATGATTGTCAATTTGAACGATCAGAGGAAGGTCCAATCAAACAAACAGTTAGAATCGACAACTTTAGCTGCTTTGAACAGTGGGCCTGGGGCTGGGAGCGGTGTCTGGTCAGTCGAGTTTGCTGATCGTTCTAAAAGCAAGCAGTAAGCATAAAGCCCAAAATTGGCTTAGCCTAAGTGCGGCCACTTCATGATTCCTCCTTCACTGGGGGCCGAGGCGTGGGGGAGGGCGGGGGTGGGGGACACGACTGAGGTGGCGACGAACTTCTCCGTGAATGCTCGGAGCCGAACTGCTCTCTGGGCCTAGGTCCAAAAAAGGCCTGAGTCTCAGCTATGACAGGTTCTCTCTCTTTCTGGGCACATGGACTGACTCGCCCCGCATCCTCCCATCCTGTCAGACCCTTCGGACACGCACCTCCACCCGAGGAGTTCTTTGGCCTCGTCCAGAAAAAACAAACACACGCACGAACAAAACCAACCGAGCACACAGAAACCCTGATGATCTCCTTGGACCCCATTCACTTCGGAGAGTCCCTCTCGTAGAAATCCCCTCAGCTCGATGATTTCACCATAGCCGCCTCCCTTTCTCTGCCGCAGTGACCCCCACCCCCACCCCCACCCCTGCGTGGGCCCTGTCCCTCTACCTATCAAAAACCAAACCCCAGGAGAAAAGAAAATCAGAATGCTGCTTTGAGCCACTGGATCTGTGAAAGGAACCAAACAGAAAGCCGAAATAACCAAACCAGCCGAACACCAAAAGCGAACAGACAGATACCCCAGAAAGAAGGGCACGCTGACCCCGGCCCCTTTCCTTCCTGGAATCAGGACATAACATACATCTACACCCCCCCCCCTCCCCGGCCAGGGCCTGTCTTTGCTCAACCCAATAGAAGAGCATTTATGTTTTGCCAGTTTTCTGGGTCCTTCTTTGTTTCATAAAACTGAGAAGAAATACGTGTGGAAGTTCTCTCCTATGAATTGAACAGACTGAAGATCCTTTAAATAACCAAATGAGGTGGAAGTGCCGAGAGTACCATACGGGAACACACCGAGACACATCATCATCAAATTGACCAAAATTAAGGGTAAGGAGAAAATATTAAAATGAGCGAGAGAAAAGCAACAAATAACATACAAGGGAACTCCCGTAAGGTTATCAGCTGATTTTTCAGCAGAAACTCTACAGGCCAGAAGTGGGTGGCACAACATATTTAAAGTGATGAAAGGGGAAAAGTGACAGCCAAGAATACTCTACTCCGCAAGGCTCTCGTTCAGATTTGAGGGAGAAATCAAAAGCTTCACAGATAAACGAAAGCTACAAGATTTCAGCACCATCAAGCCGGCTTTACAAGGAATGTTAAAGGATCGTCTCAAGTCATCAAACCCTAAGAAAAGAGAACAAAAACATGACAGAGAAAGGGAGGGAGGGAGGGGGGAGAGAGAGAGAAAGAGAGAGAGAGAGAGAGAGGGAGAGAGAGAGAGAGAGGAGACCTACAAAAGATGGCTTTCCCTGTTTAGGGTCTTCCGTTGTTCCTTATACATTTTGAAATTGTTTGTTCTAGTTCTGTGAGGAATGTCGTGAGTATTTTGACAGGGGTTGCACGGAACCTGCGGATTGCTTTGGGTAGTGTGGCCATTTTGATAGTATTGATTCTGCCAATGCAAGAGCACAAGACAGCTTTCCATTTCTTTGTGTCATTTCAGATTCTGGAGTATAGGTAACCTCCTCGATTAAGTTTATTTCTAGGCATTTTACTGTTTTTGACGCAATGGAAGTGTTTATCCCAGTTATAAAATTCTGGTTTTTAAAGTGGAGGAGGGGAAAAAAAAAAAAAAAAAAAAGGAAAGGAAAGGCCACAAATGGCAAAATATCCTTCTTTCTTACGGGTGAATTGTATTCCATTCCGTGTGTGTATATGTGTGTGTGTGTGTGTGTGTGTGTGTGTGTGTGTGTGTGTGTCCCCTCTTTTTATCTATTCAAATATTGATGTGCACTTAGGATGCTTCCGTATCTTGGCCATTATAAATGATGTTGCTGTTAATAGCAGGGTGTGTGTATCTTTTTGAATTCATCCTTATTTTGCGGTTGGCTTTATTCCTTTGATAACTATGTAAGTTTAAAAAGCTAAAGCGCTAAACCTTCCTGGAAACAATGAACAGTACGTATATGTAAATTAAAAAATATGTGTGCAGTAAAAAATTAAAAAATAAATACATGAATAAAAAAGAAAGAAAGACAAGGAAATTAGCTATCAAGCCATGAAAGACATGGAAGAAACTTAGAAGACATCTTACTAAATCAAAGAAACCGGTCTGAAAATGTTACCAACTGGACAATTCCAACCAAAGGACATCCTGGAAAAGGCAAAGCTCTAGAAACAATAAAAAGATCGTGGTATCCAGGGGTTTGGGGAGAGGGAGGGAAGGAGGAATGAACAGATACAGCGTGTGGGATTTTTTTAAGGCGATGAAATTATTCCGTCGGATACCATAGTGGTGGCTACATGTCATTATGCATTTGTCAAAACCCATAGAACGTACGACATCAAGAGTGAACCGTCATGTAAACTATGGACTTTGATTGATAATAGCGTGTCCATGTCGGACCATCAGTTTGACCAAATAGGCCACACTGATGAGGGATGTTGAGGGGAGGGGAGGATATATGTGTGGGTGGGGAGGGCTGTGTGAGAACTCTCTGTATTTTCTGCTCAATTCTGCTGTGAGCCTGAAACTGCTCTAGGAAATAAAGTCTATTAATCAAAAAACAAAAACAAGAACAAACACAACGAAACAAAACAAAACAGCCAAATGAGGTGAACCAGGATTCAGTCATCCAAAATGGAGCTGGACGGCCAGTGGGAGGAACTTGGTTACAGACATAGTCTTGTTTCGGGGAGGGGCACGTTGTCCCCTCCCTCTACACATCTTGAGTCCTCTGGGCTGGACTGATCCAAAAATGGACCCCAGACGGATCGTTGAGCAGGAGCGACAGGGAACCTCCTGTCTTTCATTCAAGCACTCATGTGTCCCCGAAGCAGGCAGCTTTTCTCCGTTTTAGGACAAGAAATCAGCCCTTTGTGCGAAATGGACCGGGCTGAGAGACTTTGGTTTTGGGTGACCCGTCTGTGAAGAATCGAGACGGAGTTTGGGTTTTGGGGGGGGAAGCCCCTGAAAGAAGTCACGAGGTTGGTTGGTTTTCTCTAGGCTTCCGGGGCCTGAAGGCTCTCAGTGGGAGATCAGGGTGATTTCCTAAGTCCAGATGCAGGGAGGGCACCCTCCACGGAAGTGATTGATTTCCCGCTTTCAGGGAGACAGAAAGAAGAGTCTGAGGGTCCGGTCCCTCTTGCGTCTGCTGGCCGGCCCCTCGGCTTCTTCGGTCACTCTCATTTCTAACCTATCCGTGTGCCACGGAGGCACATACATGTTTGGGGTGGCCTCCCCTGGGTCCCGACACCGGCATCCATGGGGGGAGGGGGGGCATGAGTGGTCAGAACTGTATCAAGCTCAAGGGCGCCACCAACCGGTTTCAAAAACAAATCTGCCAGCAGCTGCTAGCTGCAGCCTTGTCGTTTCAAAGTTCCCGCCTTGCTCTTGTGGTGTTTTCTTTCGTTTCCCCTTCTCCACTTGCCCCGTGGGGTAGTCTGGTGACACACACTTCCAGTGCTTCTTTCTTGCATCTGTGTCTCCTGGGCTGCAGTCCTAAGAACCCCCCCATCCCCCCCCGGCCCCCCCCCCCCCCAATAAGCTCGTTTCTTTACCCTCCACCAGGTCTCCTGGCTTGGGAATCTCGGTTCACACCATGTGTCTCGTGTCCTCTCTGAATTCATGGGCCCAGCCATCCACCCTAAGGAGACGGAGGGAGGGAAGGAAGGCTTTGACCTGGCGACCTTCCTTGCCGGCATCCTCCGGATTTCGGACCCTTCAGTGTGCCACCCGCCACCCGCCATACCACCCTCACCCTGAGGCCTAGCCCTCGGGGCTCCGTCCACGCGGAAACCTGAACGCGGACGGACGGACCTGGATGGCGGGCGGGGTGGGGGTGGGGGGTGGAGGGGCTTGCTTCATCACCGCCGGAACCGTGGAGGCGACCGAGACAGACGCGTCCTTCAAGAGGTGAAGGGACACGTAGCCCGGGCTAGGTCCGTGCCACGGCATGTGATTTGGCTCTAAAAAGGAAACCAGGGGCCCGTGGAGCCGAGAGACCTGTGGGAGACAGGCGGGGCAGTTTCTGCGTGCACATGACTCCCTGAAAGGAGCCAATCTGAAAAGGTGGCATCCTGTAGGGTACCGGCTCTGGATGACGTTCATTCTCAAAAGGGCAAAAGCCCAGAGAGGGTGAAAAGATGAGTGGGGTTGTGTGTGTGCGGGGGTGAAGGTTGTGTCTCTCTCTCTCTCTTTCTCTCTCTCTCTCTCTCTCTCTCTCTCTCTCTCTCTCTCTCTCTCTCTCTCTGTGTGTGTGTGTGTGTGTGTGTGTGTGTGTGAGTGTGCGCGCGTGCGTGTGTGTGTGTGTGTGTGTGTGTGTGTGTGTGTGTGTTGTGGCGGGGGGGGTTGTTGATGAATAGGTGGAGCACAGGGGACTTTTAAGCAGCAAAACTCTCCGGTAGGTAGGCCCACGATGGGATGAAAACCAACGTGTTGGGTATGGCATTCCCTAAGATGGGGTGAACTGAAAGAACCCTTCTGGGTGTCTGCCCCTCAGCCGAAGTTTAAAGTCCTTCCTAAAGCCAGAAGGTAAAGACCCCCGTGAGCAATCTGAGCGGCCATTGCTGAGGGGTAAGAGCGAGGCCAGTGAATCCAGTGAAAGACTGACTGACTGACGTGGGGTCCTGGGTCCCTCGGCTCGACCCCCTTCCCCGGGAAACCGAAGCCTTCGACGCAGGGATGCGCTTTGACACGCTTATGTCTCATCAGAGAAGGTTTCTTCTGCCTGGCATTGTGTGACGGGGCCGAGAAACCCGTCCTCTCCTCCTTTGCATGAGGTAGCCGTCGCTCCCGCCTTGGCGCAGCGGTGAAGAAGGCTACCAGAAACACGGTTCTGCGTTTCTCTCTATACCGTGGGCGAGCGTCACGGCTTTTCCTTGCGTTTCACCATGCAGTCAGAGGGCATTATCAAAACTAAGCGTGCCATCCAAATTTTCCTTTTCCTTTTTTAAAGTGACTGTCAAGAACTTAGGCAGCATCGAGTGAAAACGTTGGGCACCTTCATCTCTTGGTTTGTATGGAGCCAGCTAGGTCATCAGACCCACATCACCATGATTTCTGAATTCTAAGATACTTTCCAATCCATGATATTGTACATTCCTGGGTCCTGGGATGTCATTCTGGTTGATCAGGTCAAAGGGAATGTGTCCCTCCGTAGCACTGATTAACACGTCAGCTTATTTAAACGACAACAGAGGAAATTCCCTTCGGGCGATATTCATTCCACACGCTCAAGGAAACCGATAGGTTGTGTGCCTGAGCCCACACAGTGTGACGCAAGAACGGGGTGGGGGTTGAGGGAGGGGGAACTCTGGCTAGTGTCCGGGACCTAACGGGAGATAGAGTGGAGGGTGATTTTTGCCCTTCTTCAGGGTCAGGGTGAATCGGCCCGAGGTTGACTTGTGCGCTCAGAAAGAGGGCCTTTATCGGATGCCCCGAGCCGACTTTTCTTTTCTTCTTCTTCTTCTTTTCTTTTTTCAGTTTTATTGATATAGGTTTGACATACAGCCCTCTATCAGTTTCAGGTGTACAGCACAATGATTTGACTTCCATAGATCGTGAAGTGATTATTAGGTAACTTTAGTGAACATGAAACAACGATATTTTAAAAGGGGGTTTAATCAACAGAACTGCTGTTTATGATGATCATCTATTCCTAAGAGAAAGGACAGATGAACACTCCAAAATGCAGGAAGTGCATAGGCACAGAATGATGAACAATCTTTACCCGTGCAGACGTTTTGACACCAGGATACGTGGAAAGCTGAAGTCTTAGAACATAGAAATATTTGGCTCTCCATTTGACCTGGAAATCTCCTTGTTGGAAAGAAGCTAATTTCTCCTCCTCATCCTCGTCCTCGTCCTCTTCCTCCTCCTGTCTTTTTAATTTAAAAAACAAATTTTTTTTTAACAAAAAGTTTTTATCTTTTTGGAGGGGGGACGGGTCGTTAGGTGTCTTTATCTACGTTTTAAGTAATTATTTAGATTTATTCTACGTTTTCAGTGGTGGTAGTGGGGACTGAGCCCAAGGCCTTGTGCATGCTGAGCACGCACTCTACCGCAGAGCTCTACGCTTTCCCAGAAAGGAGCAAATTCCTAAACATAGAGCTGGATGAGCAGGTCAGCTTTTTGATCTCATAGAAGCAGCGGCCCTGTTCTCTGGGGGAACCGTCCTTATCTTGTCCGTCTCGACAACGTCAGAAACGTCTACATAGCTCACAATGGCCTGAGACTGAGGCCAGGGGGCTGAATCAGGTAGAACCTGAAACCAAATGGAAGAAACAAAAAAAGGGGGGGGGGGCACGCGGAGGCCTTTTTAAACGTGCACACTGCTGCGAGGGCTCCCTCGTCGAAACTCTAATTCGCAGCCTTCTTAAGGAGAAATATACATCTGAAACGTCTTTTTTTCCACGCAGAGTTTAAAAGCTTTCACCCTCCGAGCCGAAAAACCTTACCCGTCCCATCGGTTCTTTCTAAGTGAGTGGGTTCTCTAGTGTCCTACGCGTCTGCTGGGAAACAAGCTGCTGGAAAACAAGCAACTAGAAACCAAGCTGCACCAACATTTCCATGAGCTTAAAATCTTACATTCACACTTAACTTGCTTAAAAATGCACACGCTTGCTTTGTTTTCATGTTTTACACAGTAGATGACCTAGAACATGCATGATGCTAAAGAAATTGTGTGAGGGGCAATCCTGAGATTGACCGTGAGGGCACAAAGGATGGCAGATATTTCCTTAGGGTAAAACAATGGACGGTCATGGGAAGCCAGATCAGCCATTAACAGAACTTGGTTCTGGCAGGAAAGCATGCGGTTTAACCCCGGGGAAATATTTGCTATCTCGAGATGTCCCAGAGGCAATCACAGGATATACGCTTAGAAATTTTGCATCCCCGGAGGAGGGTGATTGTTCCTGGAAGGGTTAGGCCTGAAATGAATCAGTTAGCCAGCAAGCAGAACTTCGTGCTTCTGGTATGAAATATCTAAAGCCCCACCTCTTTGATCGCATATCTTTTTTTTTTTTTCCCCCCCTGAGCCGTAGACTCCCAATAAACAGGCTGTCGACCAGGCTTTTGGCACTCTAGATCCACGAGACCTTGAGTCCCCTGGTCCCATTTTTGCTCTTTACTTTGTCTCTTTGTTTCTTAATTCTTGCGTCGCCCGTCCTCAGACACGGTCCCGAACTGCGCTGGACGCAGCACCCGTCCTACCCGACTCATGAGTGACCTATAGTTTTTAAATGAAAGCTACAAAGTCTCTGGTCATGTCGATCTGCTGGTCTCGTCTGTATGAGACAGGGCATTACCTGAGTTTCAGAGACATACACAGACACACACAGACAGACAGACACACACACACGCGCGCGCGCGCGCGCGCGCGCGCACACACACACACACACACACACACACACACACACACACACACACACTCTAAAGGGAAAAAAGAACAAAGAAAGAGAAAGAGAAAGAAAAAGGCTCAGGGGAATAAAGGATTCGCTTGCTCTCTGTGACATGACCCAGCAGACCTAGTTGTCACAAGACAGGAAGCTCAACTCTCCATGTTTACATTATGTGTTCCTGAGCTTTCTTGCAGAAAATTCTCATGCATTTCTTTCCCCTCACGGAAGTCTTCTCTATTCCCCACAGAGCCTGGGGCGATGGCTCTGCACCCTGGAGGCGCCTGCGGCCGAGCCAAGATATTGGATGATTTGTGGAAGTGATCAGTGATCCTGAGACAAAGCCCTTCCTTTAGGTAGAAAAGCAAGTGGCCCCTGCTGCTCAGGGAGCTGGTGCTCCCCTTCCCCCCCTCCCGTCATGCCACCTTCTCCTTTGTGCACAAGCTATCGCTTTCGCAACAGAGCTTGGCTTGCCTGAGAGTCTTGTGGAAGCCATCCTCATTTCTATGGTACTGCCGTCCAAGGATCTGGAAAGGGCCCAGTCCCATGTATGCATGTAGGCACGTGTGTACGTCCCCGGCTTGTAGGCCTGACGTGTTTCTCCCTCCAGATACACTTGCCAGAGTTCATTCACGAAAGAGCTCTATGGAACTGGTTTTCAAGGGAACATGCAGGCAGGGAATGCGAACAGGAAGGAACCCAAATGTTTTCCTTCAGGTTGACATGATCTGGGACAGATCCTTCCATCCAGAAAACCAAATGTCAAGGGATTGGTCTCGTGAAAAGAGCCATGTCTTGATTGTGATGAGCAGCGTTCGAGGTGAAACTTTTTGCCTCCCTAGGTTTACCCCGAATCCTTGAAGTTCCTGTGGGTTACCTCTGTCATGAAATGTGTCAGCCAGAAAAATAAAATAAAATAAAATAAAATAAAATAAAATAAAATAAAATAAAATAAAGAGTCTGGGAGCGATGGCTGGCTCGGTCTCAAGTCTCAGGAAGTGTTCACATCCCAAGCAGTCCTGGGGGGTAGTGTGTGTGTTGGGGGGGGGGGAGGCGGCCCGTCTCTGAAAAATTGGTGCCTCCTCCACGTAGTTTTTGGTCCCTTGCAACTGGAGCGTCTGGCGACGTCCCTGGAATGTTTAGATCGTTTCCAAAGAAGATGAGATACGGAAGCGTTCGTTCCTGGCTCCATGAGTCGAAGGGGACGTGCTTTGATATCCTTCTGATAGGAAAGACTCGAGATCTGTCAAGTGTGTTGGCCGACATGACTGGTATACCTT
This sequence comes from Vicugna pacos, assembly GCF_048564905.1. Classification (NCBI taxonomy): domain Eukaryota; kingdom Metazoa; phylum Chordata; class Mammalia; order Artiodactyla; family Camelidae; genus Vicugna; species Vicugna pacos. The sequence continues at coordinate 865,592 of NW_027328726.1, read as the reverse complement.
CGGAGGACGGATGGACCGACAGACAGACAGACAGACAGACAGACAGACCGGAATACACACATACTTACTTACTTACATACGTACGTACGTACATACATACATACATACGTATGTGCATACATACATATATACATACAAGTAAAATGTAAAATAAAATAAAATAAAATAAAATAAAATAAAATAAAACAAAACAAAACAAAACAAAACAAAACAAAACAAAACAAAACAAAAGGATGCTGTGAGGAGAAAGTGTCTGTTTCTGGCTAGGACCAAATCGTGTCCGTACGTGGACCGGTTGGGAAACACTTGTGTCCCAGATGGTTCACCGTGACTTCCTCGTGAACATTTGCTGTGACCGATTCGGGCTTGCTTCGGAATAGTCACGGTCTCCGGAATAGTCACGGTCTCGTTCTGAGGAACGTCTCCTGGAAAGCATGTGGAGACCATCTTCGTCTGCCGTCCTTAGGAAACGTTCCAGCAGAGCGGGTGTCCGAGAGCCTCTAGGGGCGATGGCTATGCTTAATGGACTTCTGTCCATCTTCAGGCCGAATTTCGTGGAAGCATGCTGATCTGGCCAGCTGACAAGTCTGAATGGGGGTGATTTTTGGTAGAAATGCGCGTCCTTGGAGAGACCAGGGGAAGGGGAGCATGTCTCAGTGGAAACTCTCGTACAGCGTGATAGAGATGAGAATGCGGTTCTGTGTCATCATCTTTGCGTGCTTCCCGCCACCCTCCCCCTCCCCACCCCGCCCTGCCTTCCACTGATACGCTGGGCCACGTCACGCGTGCTTCGAGTTTTCTCCGATAGTTGGCCAACGCTCTTCCGACTCCCGTTGCCCATGGTTCTCCCGCTTTGGACTTGGCATCCTCGAGAACCAAAGCCGCCCTTTCCCTGAAGCCCCGCCGAGCCGGACTGAGCAGCTGGACATCTGCTGGAGAGAGATCACTGCCGTGTCCCCTCTCGAGACCCTCCTCCTGCCCATTGCTGTGGAGGCCGCTTGGAAAGTGGACCTGAACCCGCATGCGTTTTTCAGGCCGCCCGAGCCTCTTCGAGCCCGACGCCTAGACATCTTCCAGAGTGGTGGCGCTCCGGACTCACACCCGGGGTTTTCTCGTTGGCTTCGGCCACGGACCTTTGTCTTCCTGGAACGAAAGACCAGACCGGTTTCATCAGGTGGAACCATCTGCCTGGTGGCGGGACTGTCGTGGAGCCCTATGGACCACCCCGAAATGTATGTGCAGCCCAAGGGTGATCTCTCCAGCTGAACAACCATCGAGGCCCAAAAGGATCCCCCCCCGCCCCCGCCCCGGGAAGAAAGAAACTTTGACCTTGACCCTTAGCTGCCCGAATGAGAATTTGGATCGGGGTTGGGTAGGGTGATAGAGATCTCCCTTGGCCCAGTTCCCGTGCGCAGGACTTTCAATGACTGTGTCTTCCTGAAAGGACACCCGCCCCCTGACCATGCTGTCTCGTCATCAGTTTGTTTCCACGAGGGATGAAGTGTCATTGTGTGCACGGCAAAGTTGGCCGCTGCCTGTTCGGTCCGCCATCGCTCCGTAAAGGACCGAGGAAGTGTGCGTCGTGACCAGTGACAGATTTCGGAGCCCGTGGGTGGTGGACGGGTGTGTATCTGTTATCCAGGTCACGCGCGACGCGGTGTGTCGTGGTGTGGCCCGCCCGGCCACCCCACCTCCCTTCCCCCATGGAAAATCAAGAGAGAGTATTGCCCGAGACAGACGAAAGTGCAGCCACGAAACCTAAAAGGATGACCCTGGATGTCAACTTGGAGGTGGCTAGGAGACGGCTGAGCATGCATAGGACCACACTGCCACCGTGTGGGATGCTGCACATGTGTCGCCGTCGTGGTTTTCAGCTCCTCCACCTATTGCCCTCACCTACATCCACTCTTTATCTCACTGAACTCTTTTTGAACTCTTTTTTTTTTTTTTGGGGGAAGACAGTGAGAATTTTCTCTCTCTCTCTCTCTCCCTCCCTCTCTCTCTCTCTCTCTCTCTCTCTCTCTCTCTCTCTCTCTCTCTCTCTCTCTCTCTCTCTCTCTCTCCCTACTCTCTCTCATAATTGACCTGACAATAGGATGTCAGTTTTCACGTGTCCAACATAGCGATTCGGGATTCTTCCATGTTCCACGATGATCACCGCGATGAGTCTGGTTACGGATCCGTCACCGGACAGCGTCATGACAATAGTATGGATTGACTCGACTCGCCCTGCTGTCCATGACAACCCGTGATTAATGTATTTAATAATTGGAGATAACTGGAAGCTTGTACTTATTCCTCTCCCTCACCCATTGCACTCATTGTTCCTTCTTGGTATCCATGAGCCTGTTTCAGCTTCCTTGCATGTGTTCCTGCGTATTGTCTTGGGGATTCTGCCTCGAAGTGACAACATCCCTCTTGGACTTAGGTCACTTGGTTAACATCATCCCCTCAAGGTGTAGGTCTCTCCAGACCACGTGACACTGTCCATTCGTCCATCCGCGGGCCCTTAGTGGAACTGCCGGGTCTTCCAGGAGTTTCCTGTGGGATGTTTTGAGGGACTTCTGTCCTGTATTCCCTAATGGCTTTCCTCCACCTCCGTTTTGCCCTCTCCCCCTCGCCCCCACCGCCAACCCCTGTTCCGTGTTGCCTTCTGTCTTCTGTCGGAGAGCGGATTCTGTCAGGTATGAGTCCATAGCTCTGTGTCCGCCCGCCAGCCCGCCCACCCGGCCCCATCGAACGGTGGTCTCTATCACATGTTCCGTCAGAAGCAGGCACTTTCTGCTTGTTTTTGGAACTTGCTGTCGTGATTCCAGGTTCTGGGCCTGTCTGGATATCTCTTACAAACAGAAATGCGTGCGTTTTCCCCCTTTTTAAATTGTTTTTGTTTACTTATTTATGTATTTACTTGCTTACTTATTTACATATATTTATTTATTTAGGCTTTTTTTTGTTGTTGTTGTTCTTGTTGCTGTTGTTGTTTTTGGTTGTTGTTTGCTTATTCGGGGAGGGGAGGTAATTCGTTTCTTTTGCTGGTTTGTTGCCTGACTTAGTGATTGCCTGACTCACCGACTTCCTTATTTACTTGAACGGAGGTCCTGAAGATCGAACCCTGGACCTTGCGCGTGCTGGACAGGCACTCTGCCGCTGAGTTCTACACACCATCCTCCCCCGCCCCCGCCCCTTCCCCATTTGGATACAAAATAATTTTTTTTTTCTTTTAAACTGAAAAAGTCAGTTTGGGTCTCCTGCCCGTGTTTCATCATTGGTTTGTTGGCTTCTAGGAGGTGGAGTTGACCGAGTTCTTGGACTGTTTAGGAGAGGAACCCCTGATGGGCTGTGGTGGTGCTTTTTCTACATTTTTGTTTGTTTGTTTGTTTGTTGTTGTTGTTGTTTTTTGTTAAAACCCCAGAGTAAGTTCTACAACTTGATTTCCCTTTGGTGGTGGGTTTTGTCGTTTGTTTTCATGTTTTTTTTTTTTTTCCACATGGGGCTACAGTTTCCTTGTCCACGTGTGACTGTGTGTCAAACACACACACCGACACACACACACAGACACAGACACGGGCACACATGCACACACAGACACGCGGATGCCCATGCACAGTGTTGTTCTGTGTAGATGCACTGAACCTCGATTTACCGAGCGGGTGGCTATCGACTCGCCCCCCCCCCCAACCGCCGCCCGCATTTTTTTGTTTTTCCTCCTCCTCCCTGTGGTTGTGGTCAGCCGTGCTGACGTCCGTGTTCTCACGACCGACCGCGAGTGCGTTTTCCCCACGCGCCCATTTGTTGTCTTTGGGCTTTGTCGCGATCTGTGCCAAGATCGATTTTTCTTTCCACTTCGATGGGGTTGACGGTCTTCATCCTTTCTTTTCTAGCTTCTGGGCTTTGCCTGTCTGCTTTCAAAAGACCTCCTGCATTCGAGAGGACGGACTCCAAAGCCGATTCCTGCGTTGTTCTCGGAGCGCTCGCCTGGTTTCGGTTTGCCAGCCCCCGCCTTCCCTCCCTGTTTCCCTCCTCCCCTTCCCACCCCCCCCCCCCCGCCGCCGGGAACCCGGGATCTCGTCCTGGTCGCTCTGGGCCACCCGCCGGCGTGTCCGTGTGATCTCCCCCGCCCGGGGAATCGCGTGGGGAGCGCGTCCCCTTCGCGGCAGCCGCCCGCCCGGCCGGCCGTGTCTTGCCAAACCCCGGCTCCCTCCGTCCTCCCCGCCCTGATCTGCTGCCGGGGTGGGTCGCGTCGCGTCGCGTCGCCTCATGCCGCGTGCCGTGCCGTGCCGTGCCGTGACGAGGGTGAGCGGGCTCCGAGGCGGACGCCACGGGGTCGCGCCGGCCGGCCGCCCGGCGCCTCAGCCCGGGACGGTCTCGGGCGTTTGGGCGGCCGGCGGTCGGGATCGGTTCCGGGGACGTTGGCGACGGCTGTCGGGCGCCATCTGGCTGCCGCTCTTGAGATCGTCCCTCTTCTCCCGAGCGTCGGCGACCTCGGCAAGGGATGGGGCTCGGCGGCGGGGCCCGAGGCAGACTTCGGGGAGGCTGGCGACACCGGCGGTGACAGTCCCCGTGGCGCTGAGCCGCGGGCGCGTCCTGCTCTCGGCGCAGATTGGACTCGCAGGCTGATGAGGGGGTGACTGTCGCCGCGCTCCCGGGATCTCGTGTGTAGGGGGAAGCCGTGTGGCCTGGCCTGGTCGACCAGCATCCGCCTGTGCCCCTGCAGCCGCGGGGACCGACCCGAGCCGATCGGACACGGCCTGCGCCGTGCCGCCGCGGGGGAAAGGGACGGGGTGTCCCGCGCCCGGGCCGCCGGCGGCTAGGTGGTCCGGCCCTCGTCTGTGTCCCTTGGACGACTGCTCCCGAGGCGAGGAGCGGCCCGGGCCCAGTGCGGTGAGGCCGGGGACGGGCGCGCTGGGGTTCCCGGTCGTCGGAGGCGCCTCCTTGGATGAAATGTTTTCTGAGTCCCGATGGACCCGGAGACGTGGCTGGGCCGGCCCCTGTTGGCGCGGGAGGCCAGGGAGGGCGCCCCCCGGCCCGTAAGCCTGCCCGCGTGGGTTCCGGTGGCATTTGAGGGACCGAGACTTCATCCGGACTCGGGGACCGGCACGGGGGCGTCCTGCGAGGGATGTGGGGGAGGCAGGCTTTCCCCGGCCCGGTGCTCGGGAGCGGTCCCTCGTGGGGGGCCCTCTCCTCGGAGGCGCCTCTGTGGCATCTCCCCGAGTCCCCGGCCACGCGGGCGAGAAACGGGCAGGGCGTCCCCGGCCCGATCCCGTCTCCCTCTCGTCCCTTCCCATTCCCACTGCTCCTCCTCAACCCCTCCCCCTCCCCCTCCCCCCCCCGGTCGATCAGATGGCCCCCGAGAGCTTCGGGGCTGCCATTTATGGGGGTAGGGCTGGGGGCAGGTGGCCGGACCGAGGTCCCGGGGCCCCCCCTGCAAATCGTGGACCCGACCCGTTTCCGGGCGCTGTCATTTTTCCTTTCGTGTTGGGCATTTTCTGCCAGCAGATAGGTGCTGACACGGTCTTTCTCGGTGTCTGTCACCGAGTGTTGGGTCTCCGGACGCGTGTGGGGCTCTTGGGCTTTGTCTCTGCGTGAGCCCTGGCCTGGTAGAAGCTGACTCTGCTTCTGACACTTGAGCCGCCCGCTCGGGCCTGCGCGCCGGCTCTCGTGTGTGCGTCCGGCTGACGTGGCCCGTGGTGCCGCCTCCGGTCTCTGGTGGCCCGAGGGCGGTGGGGTGAGGTGGCGGCGTGGGTCTTTTACCCCGTGCGCTCCCTGCCGCAGGCACCCGGTGGTGGCCGGCACGACCCCACCCTCCCAGGCTCCGTGCCGCGTGTCAGGCATTCTCCGCCTGGGGTCGTTGGCCACTCTCCTCGTAGAGGAACGAGGAGTGGGTGGCGCCTGGCGAGGCTGAAGCAGGCCCCCCTCTGGTGGTTGTCCTCGCCGGGCCCTCCCTTCTGGCTCTGGGGCTTCCCTGCCCCATGGCTCGCTCGCTCGCTCGCTCACCTGACCGATGTGGTGACGTCATGCTCTCCCGGGCCGGGCCTAAGCCGCGCCAGACGAGGGACGGGACGTTCATGGTGAACGTGGCCTCTCTTCTCGTTCTGCCTGCGGGCCCCTCGCCTCTCCTCCACCGCCCGTGGGTGGCGGGGGCAAGGAAGGGGTGCGGACTCCGGCCCGACCTCGGTCTCCCGTGCCTCGTGGTGTCGGCGGGGCCGGGGTCTTGTGACGCGGCAGACACCTCTCGCCTCCTCGCCTGCTCGGCGTCTTGTCTCGCGAGCGGCCCTCCCCCGCGGTGGGGGAGGGCTGCCCCCGCCGCCACGCCACGTATCCCCTCGCCGGGGTGCGAGCGTGTCTCGCCTTGGCCCTCTGTGGTGCCCCTGGAGCGCTCCAGGTTGTCCCTCAGGTGCCCGAGGCCGAGCGGTGGCATCGCTTCCCGTCCCCAGCGTGTCCTCTCGGGTAACCCCTGCGGTGGTCGTGTGTCCCGAGCCACTCTCTTGAGCAGTGGGGGAGGGGTCGAGACGGTAAGCGAGGCGTGGCCCCGCTCCCCACCCTCGGTTGGGGCCGGGGACGCCTCCTGGTCGTCGTCCTCACCCTGTACGGGGGGGACTGACGCGGCCGGGCGCACGCCGGGTGGGTCCCCCCCTCTGCGGGGCTCGCGCCCGGGCGTGGGAGCGGACGTGGTGGGGCCGGGTGATGTGCCGGTGGGGGCGGGCGCCTGTCTCGTCCCCACGCGGCCTTGGGTGCGTCTCCTCGCGAGGCGGCACGGGCTTGCCCCGGCCCCGACCGCGAACGCTCGCTTTTCGGCCCGCTGCTTACCCCTACCGCAGGCCCC
>NW_027328726.1:851269-853769 GCF_048564905.1 Vicugna pacos | reverse complement strand
TGGGAAGGAGGGCGTGCGGTCTGTCTGGACGCGGGGGGAGGGCCCTCTCTGCCCGGCCTCGTGGGGAGTGGGGTTAGGTTGCCGTCGGCACGCGTTGGCGTTGGCGTTGGCGGTGGGACTCGGTGGTGGCGGGGGGCGGTGGCCGGCCGGTGCACGGTGTGGCCCCGTGTCGAGGGCCCGCGGCGGCGAGGACCGCCGGCCGTGGCCGGAGTGTGGCGGTCGGCGTCGGGGCGGTGGCCGACGTTTGGGGCTCCGGGTGGGGGGGGTCCGTGCCGTCCACGCCTCCCTCGCCCGCCTCGCCCTCTCCAGGTACCTAGCGCGTCCCGGCGCGGAGGTTTAAAGACCCTTAGGGGGGAGTCGCCCGTCCGCCTTGGGGTCGGGGCGGTCGGGCCCGTGGGGACTCGGGAGGTCCGTCCCTCGTCGTCCCCCAGACTCCGCCTCCCCTGGGCCGGGGCGCCGCACCACGTCGCTCGCCGCCGCCGCCGCCGCCGCGGCCGTCGGGTGGGGCCTCGCCCGCCCGGCGGCCCGTCGGGACGGTCGGTGGCCGCGTGGTTGGTGCGCCCCCCGCGTCCCTGCGGGAGGCGGGAACCCCCGGGCGCCTGTGGGGTGTCCGAGCCGGCACGCGCCGTGTCGGTGCCGGCTGCGCCCCGTTGTGAAACCTTCCCGACCCTCCGGTCTGATTTCTCTCTGACTCGGCCGGCCCGAGGCGACCCCCCACCTCACCCTCCCGGGGTGTGGTGGGCGGGAGACGTGCCGTGCCACAGAACCAAAGGCAGAAAAAAATTCTCGTACGACTCTTAGCGGTGGATCACTCGGCTCGTGCGTCGATGAAGAACGCAGCTAGCTGCGAGAATTAATGTGAATTGCAGGACACATTGATCATCGACACTTCGAACGCACTTGCGGCCCCGGGTTCCTCCCGGGGCTACGCCTGTCTGAGCGTCGCTTGACGATCAATCGCGCCCCCCCGGGTGTGTGCCCGTGGGGGGGTCGCGCGGCTGGGGGTTTCCTCGCAGGGCCGCGGTGCCCTCCGTCCCCCTAAGTGCAGACACGGTGCCTCTGCCCTCGCGCCGTCTGTCCCTCCTGCGGCCGACCCCGCCCCCGCGCCCGGGAGGGTGCGGGCGGCGGCGGGCGGCCGGCAGGCGGCGGCGGGCGGCGTCGAGGCCCGGGAGGTGCCGCCCGCGAAAGGGAAGGGAGAAAAAAGATGGGGGGGGAGCTCGCGCGTGGCCGTGGCCGTGGCCGTGGCCGCCGCGGTCCCACCGGGAGCCCCCCTCGCGCCGCAAGCGGTCTCTGGGGCGCGTCCCCGGGTGTGTCGCGGTGGTGCCGGGGTGTGGGTGGGGGCGGTTTGGGCCTCCGGGCCGCGCCGCCCCCCACCCCCCTGCCGCGCGCCCCCGCGGCCCCCGCCTCGCCCCGTCGGGACGGGCGGCTCTCGCCGTGGCCGAGGCGCGCGCGCGGCCGCGCCCCGGGGATGCGTGCCCCGGCGGTGACCCGCGGGACGCCGCGGCGTCGCTCGCCGCTGCGCGCTTTCCCCCGGGCTGCGGCCGCGGCCGCGCTTCGTGCCCCTGGGCCCTCGGGGTGGCGTTCGTCGGGGGGGGGGGGCGCCGCCGGGCGTCCGTCGCCCGTCGGGGACGTCTCGTGGCCGTGCGGAGGACGGGTGGGAGCGGAGCGGAGCGGGGCGGCTCGCGCCGGGGCGGTTGGCGTCGCGTGGTGGGGGAAGGGGCCCCGACGGTCGCCGCGGGGCGGCCGCCGGGTTCCTCCCGACCCGCCCGCCTCCCGACCGACGGCGGCCGCCGCCGCCGCCGCCCCCTCTCCCCTCCTCCCCGGCACGACGATGCCTCCGGCCTGGGCCCGGCGTCGCGCGCGCCTTCCCCTCTCGCCGCCGCCCGCCCGTCCCGTGCCACGTCGCCGGCTCGTGCTCCCGTCCCGTCCCGTCTGCCTCCCTTCTTCCTTCCGGCCGGCCGCCCGCCCGCCCGCCCGAACCTCGTGTTTGGGCGTCCGTGGGCGGGTGGGGTCGGTTGAGGGGGAGGGAGGGGGACCGGGCGGTCGACCGCGGTTCGGCGCCTCGCGCGTAGCCCTCTTCCCTCCGCCCTCTCCCGCTTCGCGGGCACCGTCCTCCGCGGGCGGGCGGGCGGGCGGGCGGGCGGGCGGTCGGCCGGCCTGGCGTCCGTCCGTCCTGTCGGGCGGGCCGGCCGGCCGGCCGGCCGTCGTCCGCCCTCCGCCCCCCCCCCTCCGAGCCGCGACCTCAGATCAGACGTGGCGACCCGCTGAATTTAAGCATATTAGTCAGCGGAGGAAAAGAAACTAACCAGGATTCCCTCAGTAACGGCGAGTGAACAGGGAAGAGCCCAGCGCCGAATCCCCGCCCCGCGGTGGGGCGCGGGACATGTGGCGTACGGAAGCCCCACTCCCCGGCGCCGCTCGTGGGGGGCCCAAGTCCTTCTGATCGAGGCCCAGCCCGTGGACGGTGTGAGGCCGGTAGCGGCCCCCGGCGCGCCGGGCC
>NW_027328726.1:818769-843769 GCF_048564905.1 Vicugna pacos | reverse complement strand
TCTGGAACCCCTATTGTGCGTAGATGGGCACGCTTTCGATGGTCCCGTAGGTCCCTGAGATTGTTTTCGTTGTTCTTTATTTGTTTTTCTCTCAGCTGTTCTGATTGGGTTCTTTCTGTTGTCCTGTCTTCTGGGCCACTTATTCGCTCCTCGGTGTGATCTAGCCTCCTTTGGACAGCCTTTAGACCACTTCTCATGTCAGCCAGTGAGCTGACCAGTTCTCCTTGACTCTTCTTTAGAGCTTCGATTTCGTTTTTGACGTACAGTATACATCTAAACACTATCACTTGGAGGTCCTTCGGTACTTGGATCTCTCCTTTTTTGAAATCTTGATCTAGCAGGCCATCCGTGTCTATTTTGTGGATCGTGCTTTCAGGGAATTTCTCTGGCTCTTTTCATTGGGAGTGGTTCCTCTGCTTCCTCATGCTGCTCCTATCTCTCTGGCACTGTGGCTTAAGGAGTATCAGTTATCTATTGTGGTCCTTAAGGAGTTTAGGTATTTATCTAAAGCCTATACAGGAATAAAACTTTAAAAGGGGGGGAGAGGGAGAGGGAGAGGGGGAGAGAGAGAGAGAGAGAGAGAGAGAGAGAGAGAGAGAGAGAGAGAGAGAGAGAGGGAGAGGGAGATAGAGGGAGACGGAGAGGGGGATAGGGGGAGAGAGAGAGACAGAGACAGAGACGGTGGGAGGGGGAGGGGGGTGGGGGAGCCGGATTTTAAAAGAATGGAGGAAAAAAAGGTTTGAAAAGAGTGTACAAGCAATAATAGAAGAGCAAGTGGAAGCAGAAGAGCGATCGAGGTGAGACGTCTTCTAAAAGCCTTTAAAAAATAGAAAAGATCAGAAAATAAAACACAATTGTTTCAAAAGTAAATTTTTAAAAGGTAATCGGAAATAGAACAGACTTTAACAAGAGATAAAACACAGGATTTGAAAAGGAGGGAGAAAGAAAAGGTTTGAAGACACTGTGTAATCAATAATAGAAGAGTAAGTGGAAGCAGAAGAGCGATCGAGTTGAGACGTCTTTTAATAACCTTAATAAAAAGGAGAAAAAAGATCGAGAAACGATATCTGAAACCTGTAAATAATCAATAACAGGAGATCTAAACCAAGAGAAGAGAAAAAGGAAAGGGGGTGGATGTTTAAAAATAATAATAATAAAAAGATTTTCAAGGAAACATTTAAAAGGGATTAAAACCGTCGACGTAGACGACTGTTCAAAAGTCAAGGTTAAAAAGGTAACAGAAGGTAAAACCGATAGAAGAGAGATTAAAAAAGAGAAAGGAAAAGGAAAAAAAAAAGGGGGGGGGGGACGTGTTCCCGGCACCGCGGTCGGATGCTGCGTTCCTCCCGGGAAGGAGGGTGGCTGGCTGGCCGCCCGCCCTCTCCCGGCCCCGGTCGTTCCGCTGCTCCGTGCGGCTGTGTGCTCCGACTCGGGTCGGCGGCGCTCCTCTCCGTAGGTGGGCTCGGGGAAGACCGTGGAACCGCCCCGCCCCTAGCTGCGTCCCAAAACTCGGCTCCTTCTTAGTCATGGTGGCGCGAGTTCTCTGAGGTACCGGGGCAGAAATATCCTATCTGCCTCGGGCTGTAAACGAATCTCAGTCCTGCCTAGAAGGCTGCGGAGCCCCAGGGTGCGGATTCGAGTCTCGGCCCCGCCCCCGCCCGCATGCTGCACGCCAGAGGCTATGGCGGCTGTGGCTGCGTCCCGCCTCTCTTCTCGCGAGAAGCGCCGGTGATGGCGCCGCGGATCTGAGGAGACGGAGGCTACGGCGCCCCTCCCCCCAGGGCACACCGGCCGTGTTGCTTTGCCTTTCTTTTCCCGTCATGTATGGGGGGGGGGGGCGGGTTGTTCTGCTCTGTATCCCCTCCCGGCCGCCGCCCCGGTCCTCCGCCCGGCTCGTGCGGCCTGTCCCGGCCCCTGGCTGCCGGCCTGCGACTCGGGCTGGGTGTCGCGGGGACCCTCTGTGCCCCTTTCACTTGGATCGGTCGGTCAAGGGGTGCTCTGGGTAGATCTGAGGCTCGGGGGCGCCCCCTCCGTCCCGTCGGCCTCTCCGTTGGAGAGGGGCAGTTTTGGCGAACGAGCCCTATTCCTCCTCTGCCGCTCCCTCCCCGCGGGACCGGTCCCTCCCGCACTGTTTTGCTTTTTACTCTTTCTTTTCTCCTTTTCTCCTACCAGATTTTGGGCGTCTTTGTCTTTCGAAGAGGGCGGTGTTCTGTCGGAGTTCCGCAGGTGCTCTGATTGGCCGAGTGGGTCCGTCGATGTGAGTTTTGGTGTATTTGTGGGAGAGGGTGAGCTACGAGTGTCCTTCTACTCCGCCGTCTTGCTTCTCCGCGGGTTATTTTTGAAGAGTAGGTGCTGGGGATTGAACCCTGGGCCTTTATTTTTTGCATGCTAAGCACGGGCTGTACTGCTGGATCTCTAGGCCCTCCCCACCGCAACACACCCCCCCCTTTCCCACCGCCTCCATAGTACTCGATGAATCTCCTGACTAGATATCTATGCTTCCTTGGAATGGGGCCGTCCGTTTCTTCATCGGATGGATGGACGTCTGTGGATTCGTCTCGTTTCTCTCCACTGCGGTGGGTGGCATCGGGGCGTGGGGTGGGGTTGAGTGGCGTGGGCTGGGAACTGTTCTTCACGTGTAGAGGTGGAGCGGAGCGATGAGGATGGTGACTTTTTCCCCCGAGTGCTCACGCCGGGTGATGGAGGCCTGTGGTCTCACTTGGAAGAGGACTCGGGTGACTGGAACAGAGCCCGTGTGGGGTCGTTGTGGAGGGAGGAACTCCACCCCCCCAGCCCCAGCCCCAGCCCCAGCCCCGGCACTTGTACCTCATCGAGGGACGGTCGGCCGAAAACAAATGAAAGCTGTCAGAGGTGGAGGTGGGGGTGGGGGTGGGGGTGAAGGGGTGGGTGTGTGTGTGTGTGTGTGTGTGTGTGTGTGTGTGTGTGTGTGTGTGTGTCCCCGTTCCCCGTACCACAGTCCCTGGTCGAGGCCCCCCGAGCGGAGAAACGCACGCCAGGCCGTCCGTGCTCCTGGTTGTCCGGCCGCGTGTCCCCGCCGCCCAGAGATCCCGAACCGTCCCGCTCGCTCCCCTGCCGGGTGCCGTGTGCCACCTGCCTGTCGGCCGGGCGCTATTTTAGACACTGCGAAGAAGTCGGCCGGACGGCCGGGCCGGGCCGGGCCGGGCCGGGCCGAGCCGAGCCGAGCCGAGCCGAGCACGTCCAGGCCGAGGTGGGTGGTGCTGGGTTCGGAGGAGTGGGGTACAAGCGGGAGGCGGGCGTCGATGGAGGGGAGGGGGAGGAGGAGGGGGAGCAGGGATGACGATGGGCTGGGGGGCTTGGCGTGTGGGGTGGGGGTGGGAGGGATGGTAGCCATCCTATGACTTTCTCTCCCCACCCCGCCTTTGGCAAGTCTGTTAGAGTGACGAGGTTGTGCTGGTTTCTGGCTGGTGCACACCATAGTGATTGTGTTCTTCTTTTTCCTGGTCTTTTTCAGGAACCCTCGTCCCGAGGGACTGAATCTAGTGCCCTGTGCTGCGCGGTACGACCTAGGGGTCGAATCTGCCAGGAGAGGTCTTACAAGGATCTGGAGGATCCTGGAAAACTGCTACCATCCGGAATCCTACATGGATATTCAAGATCTTGCGGATGGATGGACGGACGGAAGACGGATCGAATGGAGGCCCCGCCCCATCCCCTGGACCCCTTGGCCCAGGAGGATCGTGATGGGTCTGGAAAGGACTCTTCCGACGAGGGTCTCGGGATGGACTTTCTCGGTCCGCGGAAGGTGTTTCTGCACAAAGAGGAAGAGAGGGGCGTTCTCGGCAGGAGAGCCCGAACCGCCTCCTTTCAGGGATCCGCTCCAGTCTGGGTCGGGGTCGGGGTCAGAACGCGACCACCGACGGCTCCCCTCCCTCGTCTTGGCTCTCCAACTTGGGAAACCCTCCTCCCTGCCCCCTCACCCATCTTCTCGTCAGCCTGCCTCCAGCTTCCCCGTGCCAACTACCTCTCTCATGCTGCCGGACTTTCCTCCCCCTTGGGCCGCCAGGAAGCTCTCCCACTCCTCCACGTGCTTTGGCTTGGAATCCCTGACAAACACAAGCGGTGCTGGAGGGCGGGGCCGGGGGCGGTGGCAGAAGGACTCCCTTCATCTTATGGGAGCGACTTTTATCTCCATAGGTGGCGATTGAGAAAACACATAAAATCACTCAGAAGAATACCCATGTGTAGTCTCCCGGACCTAGATCCGTGTCTGTCTGTCTGTCTGTCTCTCTCTGTCTCTCTCTCCATTTCGCTATTCTGTGTGTGTGTGTGTGTGTGTGTGTGTGTGTGTGTGTGTGTGTGTGTGTGTGTGTGTGCCTTTCTGTCTGTCTCCCTTGTCTCTCTTTCCTCTCCTCTCCCCTCCTCTCCTCTTCCCTGTTCTCCCCTCCCTTCCCCCCTCACCCCTCCGCTCCTCTCTTCTCCCCTCTCCTCCACTCCTCTCCTCTCCCCTCGCCTCCTCTCGCTTCCCCTTCCCTCCCCTCTTTTCCCTCCTCTCCTTTCCTGTCCTCTCCCCTTTTATCCCTCCTCTCCTCTGCGCTCTCTCTCTCTCTCTCTCTCTCTCTCTCTCTCTCCCCCCCTTCCCTTCCCTCCCTCCTCCCTACCCCCCAACCCCTACCTTCACAGGGCCTCATAGATTGCAATCGGTTTCCATGAAATGTGATGAAGAGGGAATGAAGTTTAGAATGATATCCCCATGCCATCGAAACCTTCTTCCCCAGGGATAGCGAGTTATTTGTGGTTGTGTTTGTTTTTGTTTTTCTTGTTGTTGTTTTGGGGTGCAACGAGGGCACAGGAGGCGTTGGGAGTGAGGGTGATGTTTCTCTTTCTGTCTGTCTCCTCCTTAGGAAGGATTTTAAGAGGAGGGAGGACTCACAGAAATCTACCATCTCGTCTCGTACTGCAGCTGTGTTTGAGCTTCCTATACGATCTGGGCGGAACACTCCCCACCCTCACCTCAAGCCGCCATCGCCGCCCCCTCAGCCCCCAGCACCCCCGTCCAGTCCCGCGCTTGGGGCGGTGGTTGGGCATGGGGGGATGTTGGCGGGGTGGTCGTTGGTGGGGGTTGGGGTGGTGGAGGAAACCGGAAAACAGACCACTGTGGCACGTGGCTGACTGGGGCTTCAGGGTGAAGGAGGATGAATAAAATGGCCGGAATTAGGCTAACGGATTGCTTCGTTTTGGGGCGGGGGGGGGGGGGAGAGGAGGGGAGGATCATTAGGTCATTCATTCATTCATTCATTTGCTTGGGGGGGGGTGTCATTCGGTTTCTTATGCTCGCCCTTAAAACGGTCGACTCTTCTGACTGACCGGTTGCTGCTCACGGTTCCAGGCCCGTTGTTGAAACTGGAAGCTATCGATCTTACTGTTTCTACTGTATTTCAGTCATTGCAAGTCATCATCGTGCTGGGTCTCTGAGTCCTTCTCCGAGGAGAAGGTCGGTCACGGGACTACTGACCTGACAAAATAGCCTGAGTGACCAAGAAGGCCACACCTTGAGTGCTTATGAGATAATGAGATCTAACCGCCAGCCTCTATAGAATGGGTCACCTGGGAGGCATCGTGACACCATGCTGAGTCTTCTGATGAGAAAACGATTCTGTGGATGGTGATCGATGCTTGATTGTTTGAGCTATGGCTCTAGAACCACCCCACCCACTCCATCCCCAAGGTGGGTACACAGTTTTGAAGACGCTAGCCTGCTGTGAATCCCCTTTGCCCGGCAGAGCGATAAAATGACCTCTTTTCTTCTAAGCTCCAAGACCTTGTCTCTGGATTCTTGGGCTCATCGGGGACGGGGGCCGATCTTTCGGCAACAAGCGTGCTTCAGAAACAACGGATGCCCGAGAAGGACACTCTGCCTCTCCCTCTTCTTCCGGGCCTGAAATGGGGAGGAAAAAATATCGCTTCCCCTGGAAGCCGGAGTCCAGAGCCCGCCATCCGGAGGGACTTCTGGCTTGGCCTTCTCCTGGGGTGGGGGGAGGGCACGCCACCGCACGTGTTCTTTGTCAACTCCCCGTTTCTCTCTTCTCGAGTTATCTCTTTGGGAAGGCTCCCACACTGGATGAAAACAGACAGACAGACAGGCTGGTATCTCTCCCTACCCCACCCTTCGCCCCCCAAATGACTGATCTTCTGTCCCATCAAAATCACCACTTGTTTTCCAACGTGGCTTTCTTGGATCCTGGAGGACTGACATCAACTTAGAGCCAAGATGGGCACAGAACTGAAGGACCTTCTCGGCTGGCCTAAGAAGTCTGTCATCGTGATGTGGGAGGTATTCTTCGAGGGACCTATCTGACTAAGTGCTTGACGGCCTTTTGGACTTTGAACCAACTTGGAGATAGGAACTAGGATGAGAGGGCCCCCGAAATAGCTCAGCAAACTCTTCTCCACCCTTAGAAGAGAGACAGACAGATAGACAGACAGACAGAGAAAGAGAGAGAGAGAGAGAGAGAGACAGACAGACAGACAGACAGACAGACAGTGTGTGTGTGTGTGTGTGTGTGTGTGTGTGTGTGTGTGTGTGTGTGTCTGTCTGTCTGCCTGCCTGTCTGTCTGTCTGACGGTCTGTCGGTCTGTCTGCCTGCTTATTGTAGGAACTCTCTGTCAATGGAAGTATAGTTGACTTACAATGTTGTGTTCATTTATGACGTACGGCATAGTGATTCACTTATTCACACACACACACACACACACACACACACACACACACACACACACACACACGTATACTTTTTCAGGATAGGTTATTACAAGCTATTGAACATAGTTCCCTGTGCTAGACAGTAGGACCTACTTGTGTACCTAGTTTGTATAGGGTGGTTTATATCTGCTAATCCCAAACTCCTGATTTATCCCTCCGCCTTACCCCGTTCCTCCACCCTACCCTGTCCCCTGTGTTAACCATCGGTTTCTTTTCCATGTCTGCGAGTCCAGTCTGTTTCTGTTTTGTAAATAGGTTCCTTGGAGTCTTTTTAAAATGGAGTTATTTATGTATGGATGGGTGTCTTGACTTACTTTCAGATCCCACCTAGAAGTGATGGCATAGGATATCTGTCTTTCCCTGGGTGACTGACTTCACTAAAACTATGGAACGCTTCACGCATGGGCGTGTGTCGTCCACGTTCAGGGGCCGTGCTGATCTTCTCTGGATGGTTCCCATGTTAGTCTATGTCCTGTGGCAGCAAGCGCTTTCCTTAGGGTTTTTGTCTCAACCTGAAAGCCAGCCCGGAGACTGAAGGTCTTCTAGTTGCGTCCACTATCTGCCTAGGACCCTCTCCACGAATGTTTCCCATTTTCTCTCACCCTTTTGCCTTGGCATCATTGAGTACGAAAACGCTCCGTCTCCTGAAGCCTTGCAGACTGAAGCTGGACAACGGGAGGTAAACGTCAGAGAAATGGCCACAACAGCTCCTGTGGAAACCATCCTCGGGCCTGTTTTCGGGGGAGCCGCTCAGAGAGTTGAGCCGAACACCCCAGGACATCATCAGAGGCATTTCAAACTGCTCGAGCCGTTTCGATGACCCCGATGTGTGGAAATCTCCTACCAGACTGACCCCCTACTCCCGGCCCTGAATCTGGTTTCTCATCTGCTCCGACGATTCACCTTTGTGCTGTACTTTGGTTGTCCACACAAGTGCCTCTTAGGCGATACCTGACTGCTTGCTCCCTAGGCCTAGCTTCAGAAGCCCATCGACACCACCGCCTCCTGAGACGAGATACTACAACGGCAACAGTTTCCTTGAACAGACCTGTTCTCAGAACTAAGAAACTGGGTCCATGAAACGCAGGCCCCCTAGGAAACCATTCCCTCCCTCCTGCCCCCAGACCGCACGCACGCACGCACGGACGCACACGCACACGCACACGCACAGTCAACAGCCCAGCTTTTAATGTGTAAAACTTCCAGGGAAGTTACAGAATAGGGAAATGTTGGGGTCCAGAGTAGGCTGCCCCAAAATGTGCCCGATGGATTATGCTGAATGAAAGGGACTTCACAAGTGGCCAAGGGGGAGGGTATAGGTCAGTGGTAGAGTGTGTGCTTAGCAAGCAAGCACAAGGTCTTGGGTTAAATCCCCAGTACCTCCGGTCAAAAATAAATGCATAAAATCGAATTCCTCTCCCCGCCCGCCCCCCAAAGTATACACTGCTGTATGTCAACTCTGTCTCAATAAAACTGGAAGGAAAAAAAAGGAAGGGAAAAAAAAAAAAAGCATGATTTAACAAAAGAAAGAAACAAACAAAGAAAGAACTGCCCGAGGCAAGAGGAACACTCTGTCCCTCCTTTCTGCCTCCCTGGAAGCAGGGGAAAAAGAATTTTTTTTTTTTTTAAAGTCTCCCATCCCAGAGGAATCTATCAAGTCAGAGGTCTGCTTCCATGCCCTTCCATGATTCTCAAACGGTTTAGTGGGGTTTACCCAGGTTAGGAAAAGGAGGGGACTCCTTTGGCCTGAGACCAGGCGAGATTCTCCCCCTCCCTCCCGCCTCCCTCCGTGCAGTTGGGACGGGGTGGCCTAAGGGTGGGGAAATTGAAACCAAAAAACAAAAGCCGTTCAACGGAGAGGAGCCGGAGGCCAAGTCAAAGGCTCTGACCTGAGCACAGAGCTTTCTGCATTTGAATGAAGCGATTGAACGAGGCCCTGCCGAATGGATCCTCCTGACGTCCCCGCCCCCGCTTCCAGGAGACAGTCCAGTCGATTTAGGACCCGATTTGGGACCGATCGGTGGAGGAGGCCTGGGCGGCGGCGGCAGTGGCGGCGGCGGCGGCGGCGGCGGCGGCGGAAGCAGCGGCGGGGGGCGGGGGGGGGGGTGCGCGGGCGGGGGCGGGACCAACGGTCGCTCCAGCTCTGCCTGCCTGCCTGCCTGCCTGCCTGCCTGCCTGCCTGCCTGCCTGCCTGCCTGCGGGGCTGAGGCCTGAGGGCCACGCTGGTTCCTGCCACTCAGGGAAACTTGTGCGGGTGTTGCCGAAAGATCGCCCCCCCCAACCCCGTCCCTGACGAGCCAAATAACCCAGAGACAGGGTCTTAGAGTTTAGAAGAAAAGAGGCAGCTTGATTGCTTTGCTGGGCAAAGGGGACTCACAGCAGGCTAGTAGTGCCTTCCAAACTGTGAACCCGTCTTGGGGTTGGGGTTTCATGCTTCTGTGGACGAACAGGTTGGAGCATGAAAGGGAATCACAACAGGCGGGAGCATAAAAGGTGCTCATGATCAACAAGGGTCTCTGATAAAACTTCCTCCTAAATCTGGATGAGTGTCTGGTAACATGGGACCTCCTGGTGGTCTAGTAGGTCATCAGCCCGTGACCTTCTTTCTCTGGTCAGACTCACCCGGCGGCACCAGCGCCACGGAGGAACTCGGGGTGGGGGGGTGGGAGGGGGCTGGTCGTTCTCCTGAGCTTATCCTCCCGTGACTCCCTTCCTGGGGAAAGACTCAGACGTCAAACATGATTGTCAATTTGAACGATCAGAGGAAGGTCCAATCAAACAAACAGTTAGAATCGACAACTTTAGCTGCTTTGAACAGTGGGCCTGGGGCTGGGAGCGGTGTCTGGTCAGTCGAGTTTGCTGATCGTTCTAAAAGCAAGCAGTAAGCATAAAGCCCAAAATTGGCTTAGCCTAAGTGCGGCCACTTCATGATTCCTCCTTCACTGGGGGCCGAGGCGTGGGGGAGGGCGGGGGTGGGGGACACGACTGAGGTGGCGACGAACTTCTCCGTGAATGCTCGGAGCCGAACTGCTCTCTGGGCCTAGGTCCAAAAAAGGCCTGAGTCTCAGCTATGACAGGTTCTCTCTCTTTCTGGGCACATGGACTGACTCGCCCCGCATCCTCCCATCCTGTCAGACCCTTCGGACACGCACCTCCACCCGAGGAGTTCTTTGGCCTCGTCCAGAAAAAACAAACACACGCACGAACAAAACCAACCGAGCACACAGAAACCCTGATGATCTCCTTGGACCCCATTCACTTCGGAGAGTCCCTCTCGTAGAAATCCCCTCAGCTCGATGATTTCACCATAGCCGCCTCCCTTTCTCTGCCGCAGTGACCCCCACCCCCACCCCCACCCCTGCGTGGGCCCTGTCCCTCTACCTATCAAAAACCAAACCCCAGGAGAAAAGAAAATCAGAATGCTGCTTTGAGCCACTGGATCTGTGAAAGGAACCAAACAGAAAGCCGAAATAACCAAACCAGCCGAACACCAAAAGCGAACAGACAGATACCCCAGAAAGAAGGGCACGCTGACCCCGGCCCCTTTCCTTCCTGGAATCAGGACATAACATACATCTACACCCCCCCCCCTCCCCGGCCAGGGCCTGTCTTTGCTCAACCCAATAGAAGAGCATTTATGTTTTGCCAGTTTTCTGGGTCCTTCTTTGTTTCATAAAACTGAGAAGAAATACGTGTGGAAGTTCTCTCCTATGAATTGAACAGACTGAAGATCCTTTAAATAACCAAATGAGGTGGAAGTGCCGAGAGTACCATACGGGAACACACCGAGACACATCATCATCAAATTGACCAAAATTAAGGGTAAGGAGAAAATATTAAAATGAGCGAGAGAAAAGCAACAAATAACATACAAGGGAACTCCCGTAAGGTTATCAGCTGATTTTTCAGCAGAAACTCTACAGGCCAGAAGTGGGTGGCACAACATATTTAAAGTGATGAAAGGGGAAAAGTGACAGCCAAGAATACTCTACTCCGCAAGGCTCTCGTTCAGATTTGAGGGAGAAATCAAAAGCTTCACAGATAAACGAAAGCTACAAGATTTCAGCACCATCAAGCCGGCTTTACAAGGAATGTTAAAGGATCGTCTCAAGTCATCAAACCCTAAGAAAAGAGAACAAAAACATGACAGAGAAAGGGAGGGAGGGAGGGGGGAGAGAGAGAGAAAGAGAGAGAGAGAGAGAGAGGGAGAGAGAGAGAGAGAGGAGACCTACAAAAGATGGCTTTCCCTGTTTAGGGTCTTCCGTTGTTCCTTATACATTTTGAAATTGTTTGTTCTAGTTCTGTGAGGAATGTCGTGAGTATTTTGACAGGGGTTGCACGGAACCTGCGGATTGCTTTGGGTAGTGTGGCCATTTTGATAGTATTGATTCTGCCAATGCAAGAGCACAAGACAGCTTTCCATTTCTTTGTGTCATTTCAGATTCTGGAGTATAGGTAACCTCCTCGATTAAGTTTATTTCTAGGCATTTTACTGTTTTTGACGCAATGGAAGTGTTTATCCCAGTTATAAAATTCTGGTTTTTAAAGTGGAGGAGGGGAAAAAAAAAAAAAAAAAAAAGGAAAGGAAAGGCCACAAATGGCAAAATATCCTTCTTTCTTACGGGTGAATTGTATTCCATTCCGTGTGTGTATATGTGTGTGTGTGTGTGTGTGTGTGTGTGTGTGTGTGTGTGTGTCCCCTCTTTTTATCTATTCAAATATTGATGTGCACTTAGGATGCTTCCGTATCTTGGCCATTATAAATGATGTTGCTGTTAATAGCAGGGTGTGTGTATCTTTTTGAATTCATCCTTATTTTGCGGTTGGCTTTATTCCTTTGATAACTATGTAAGTTTAAAAAGCTAAAGCGCTAAACCTTCCTGGAAACAATGAACAGTACGTATATGTAAATTAAAAAATATGTGTGCAGTAAAAAATTAAAAAATAAATACATGAATAAAAAAGAAAGAAAGACAAGGAAATTAGCTATCAAGCCATGAAAGACATGGAAGAAACTTAGAAGACATCTTACTAAATCAAAGAAACCGGTCTGAAAATGTTACCAACTGGACAATTCCAACCAAAGGACATCCTGGAAAAGGCAAAGCTCTAGAAACAATAAAAAGATCGTGGTATCCAGGGGTTTGGGGAGAGGGAGGGAAGGAGGAATGAACAGATACAGCGTGTGGGATTTTTTTAAGGCGATGAAATTATTCCGTCGGATACCATAGTGGTGGCTACATGTCATTATGCATTTGTCAAAACCCATAGAACGTACGACATCAAGAGTGAACCGTCATGTAAACTATGGACTTTGATTGATAATAGCGTGTCCATGTCGGACCATCAGTTTGACCAAATAGGCCACACTGATGAGGGATGTTGAGGGGAGGGGAGGATATATGTGTGGGTGGGGAGGGCTGTGTGAGAACTCTCTGTATTTTCTGCTCAATTCTGCTGTGAGCCTGAAACTGCTCTAGGAAATAAAGTCTATTAATCAAAAAACAAAAACAAGAACAAACACAACGAAACAAAACAAAACAGCCAAATGAGGTGAACCAGGATTCAGTCATCCAAAATGGAGCTGGACGGCCAGTGGGAGGAACTTGGTTACAGACATAGTCTTGTTTCGGGGAGGGGCACGTTGTCCCCTCCCTCTACACATCTTGAGTCCTCTGGGCTGGACTGATCCAAAAATGGACCCCAGACGGATCGTTGAGCAGGAGCGACAGGGAACCTCCTGTCTTTCATTCAAGCACTCATGTGTCCCCGAAGCAGGCAGCTTTTCTCCGTTTTAGGACAAGAAATCAGCCCTTTGTGCGAAATGGACCGGGCTGAGAGACTTTGGTTTTGGGTGACCCGTCTGTGAAGAATCGAGACGGAGTTTGGGTTTTGGGGGGGGAAGCCCCTGAAAGAAGTCACGAGGTTGGTTGGTTTTCTCTAGGCTTCCGGGGCCTGAAGGCTCTCAGTGGGAGATCAGGGTGATTTCCTAAGTCCAGATGCAGGGAGGGCACCCTCCACGGAAGTGATTGATTTCCCGCTTTCAGGGAGACAGAAAGAAGAGTCTGAGGGTCCGGTCCCTCTTGCGTCTGCTGGCCGGCCCCTCGGCTTCTTCGGTCACTCTCATTTCTAACCTATCCGTGTGCCACGGAGGCACATACATGTTTGGGGTGGCCTCCCCTGGGTCCCGACACCGGCATCCATGGGGGGAGGGGGGGCATGAGTGGTCAGAACTGTATCAAGCTCAAGGGCGCCACCAACCGGTTTCAAAAACAAATCTGCCAGCAGCTGCTAGCTGCAGCCTTGTCGTTTCAAAGTTCCCGCCTTGCTCTTGTGGTGTTTTCTTTCGTTTCCCCTTCTCCACTTGCCCCGTGGGGTAGTCTGGTGACACACACTTCCAGTGCTTCTTTCTTGCATCTGTGTCTCCTGGGCTGCAGTCCTAAGAACCCCCCCATCCCCCCCCGGCCCCCCCCCCCCCCAATAAGCTCGTTTCTTTACCCTCCACCAGGTCTCCTGGCTTGGGAATCTCGGTTCACACCATGTGTCTCGTGTCCTCTCTGAATTCATGGGCCCAGCCATCCACCCTAAGGAGACGGAGGGAGGGAAGGAAGGCTTTGACCTGGCGACCTTCCTTGCCGGCATCCTCCGGATTTCGGACCCTTCAGTGTGCCACCCGCCACCCGCCATACCACCCTCACCCTGAGGCCTAGCCCTCGGGGCTCCGTCCACGCGGAAACCTGAACGCGGACGGACGGACCTGGATGGCGGGCGGGGTGGGGGTGGGGGGTGGAGGGGCTTGCTTCATCACCGCCGGAACCGTGGAGGCGACCGAGACAGACGCGTCCTTCAAGAGGTGAAGGGACACGTAGCCCGGGCTAGGTCCGTGCCACGGCATGTGATTTGGCTCTAAAAAGGAAACCAGGGGCCCGTGGAGCCGAGAGACCTGTGGGAGACAGGCGGGGCAGTTTCTGCGTGCACATGACTCCCTGAAAGGAGCCAATCTGAAAAGGTGGCATCCTGTAGGGTACCGGCTCTGGATGACGTTCATTCTCAAAAGGGCAAAAGCCCAGAGAGGGTGAAAAGATGAGTGGGGTTGTGTGTGTGCGGGGGTGAAGGTTGTGTCTCTCTCTCTCTCTTCTCTCTCTCTCTCTCTCTCTCTCTCTCTCTCTCTCTCTCTCTCTCTCTCTCTCTGTGTGTGTGTGTGTGTGTGTGTGTGTGTGTGAGTGTGCGCGCGTGCGTGTGTGTGTGTGTGTGTGTGTGTGTGTGTGTGTGTGTTGTGGCGGGGGGGGTTGTTGATGAATAGGTGGAGCACAGGGGACTTTTAAGCAGCAAAACTCTCCGGTAGGTAGGCCCACGATGGGATGAAAACCAACGTGTTGGGTATGGCATTCCCTAAGATGGGGTGAACTGAAAGAACCCTTCTGGGTGTCTGCCCCTCAGCCGAAGTTTAAAGTCCTTCCTAAAGCCAGAAGGTAAAGACCCCCGTGAGCAATCTGAGCGGCCATTGCTGAGGGGTAAGAGCGAGGCCAGTGAATCCAGTGAAAGACTGACTGACTGACGTGGGGTCCTGGGTCCCTCGGCTCGACCCCCTTCCCCGGGAAACCGAAGCCTTCGACGCAGGGATGCGCTTTGACACGCTTATGTCTCATCAGAGAAGGTTTCTTCTGCCTGGCATTGTGTGACGGGGCCGAGAAACCCGTCCTCTCCTCCTTTGCATGAGGTAGCCGTCGCTCCCGCCTTGGCGCAGCGGTGAAGAAGGCTACCAGAAACACGGTTCTGCGTTTCTCTCTATACCGTGGGCGAGCGTCACGGCTTTTCCTTGCGTTTCACCATGCAGTCAGAGGGCATTATCAAAACTAAGCGTGCCATCCAAATTTTCCTTTTCCTTTTTTAAAGTGACTGTCAAGAACTTAGGCAGCATCGAGTGAAAACGTTGGGCACCTTCATCTCTTGGTTTGTATGGAGCCAGCTAGGTCATCAGACCCACATCACCATGATTTCTGAATTCTAAGATACTTTCCAATCCATGATATTGTACATTCCTGGGTCCTGGGATGTCATTCTGGTTGATCAGGTCAAAGGGAATGTGTCCCTCCGTAGCACTGATTAACACGTCAGCTTATTTAAACGACAACAGAGGAAATTCCCTTCGGGCGATATTCATTCCACACGCTCAAGGAAACCGATAGGTTGTGTGCCTGAGCCCACACAGTGTGACGCAAGAACGGGGTGGGGGTTGAGGGAGGGGGAACTCTGGCTAGTGTCCGGGACCTAACGGGAGATAGAGTGGAGGGTGATTTTTGCCCTTCTTCAGGGTCAGGGTGAATCGGCCCGAGGTTGACTTGTGCGCTCAGAAAGAGGGCCTTTATCGGATGCCCCGAGCCGACTTTTCTTTTCTTCTTCTTCTTCTTTTCTTTTTTCAGTTTTATTGATATAGGTTTGACATACAGCCCTCTATCAGTTTCAGGTGTACAGCACAATGATTTGACTTCCATAGATCGTGAAGTGATTATTAGGTAACTTTAGTGAACATGAAACAACGATATTTTAAAAGGGGGTTTAATCAACAGAACTGCTGTTTATGATGATCATCTATTCCTAAGAGAAAGGACAGATGAACACTCCAAAATGCAGGAAGTGCATAGGCACAGAATGATGAACAATCTTTACCCGTGCAGACGTTTTGACACCAGGATACGTGGAAAGCTGAAGTCTTAGAACATAGAAATATTTGGCTCTCCATTTGACCTGGAAATCTCCTTGTTGGAAAGAAGCTAATTTCTCCTCCTCATCCTCGTCCTCGTCCTCTTCCTCCTCCTGTCTTTTTAATTTAAAAAACAAATTTTTTTTTAACAAAAAGTTTTTATCTTTTTGGAGGGGGGACGGGTCGTTAGGTGTCTTTATCTACGTTTTAAGTAATTATTTAGATTTATTCTACGTTTTCAGTGGTGGTAGTGGGGACTGAGCCCAAGGCCTTGTGCATGCTGAGCACGCACTCTACCGCAGAGCTCTACGCTTTCCCAGAAAGGAGCAAATTCCTAAACATAGAGCTGGATGAGCAGGTCAGCTTTTTGATCTCATAGAAGCAGCGGCCCTGTTCTCTGGGGGAACCGTCCTTATCTTGTCCGTCTCGACAACGTCAGAAACGTCTACATAGCTCACAATGGCCTGAGACTGAGGCCAGGGGGCTGAATCAGGTAGAACCTGAAACCAAATGGAAGAAACAAAAAAAGGGGGGGGGGGCACGCGGAGGCCTTTTTAAACGTGCACACTGCTGCGAGGGCTCCCTCGTCGAAACTCTAATTCGCAGCCTTCTTAAGGAGAAATATACATCTGAAACGTCTTTTTTTCCACGCAGAGTTTAAAAGCTTTCACCCTCCGAGCCGAAAAACCTTACCCGTCCCATCGGTTCTTTCTAAGTGAGTGGGTTCTCTAGTGTCCTACGCGTCTGCTGGGAAACAAGCTGCTGGAAAACAAGCAACTAGAAACCAAGCTGCACCAACATTTCCATGAGCTTAAAATCTTACATTCACACTTAACTTGCTTAAAAATGCACACGCTTGCTTTGTTTTCATGTTTTACACAGTAGATGACCTAGAACATGCATGATGCTAAAGAAATTGTGTGAGGGGCAATCCTGAGATTGACCGTGAGGGCACAAAGGATGGCAGATATTTCCTTAGGGTAAAACAATGGACGGTCATGGGAAGCCAGATCAGCCATTAACAGAACTTGGTTCTGGCAGGAAAGCATGCGGTTTAACCCCGGGGAAATATTTGCTATCTCGAGATGTCCCAGAGGCAATCACAGGATATACGCTTAGAAATTTTGCATCCCCGGAGGAGGGTGATTGTTCCTGGAAGGGTTAGGCCTGAAATGAATCAGTTAGCCAGCAAGCAGAACTTCGTGCTTCTGGTATGAAATATCTAAAGCCCCACCTCTTTGATCGCATATCTTTTTTTTTTTTTCCCCCCCTGAGCCGTAGACTCCCAATAAACAGGCTGTCGACCAGGCTTTTGGCACTCTAGATCCACGAGACCTTGAGTCCCCTGGTCCCATTTTTGCTCTTTACTTTGTCTCTTTGTTTCTTAATTCTTGCGTCGCCCGTCCTCAGACACGGTCCCGAACTGCGCTGGACGCAGCACCCGTCCTACCCGACTCATGAGTGACCTATAGTTTTTAAATGAAAGCTACAAAGTCTCTGGTCATGTCGATCTGCTGGTCTCGTCTGTATGAGACAGGGCATTACCTGAGTTTCAGAGACATACACAGACACACACAGACAGACAGACACACACACACGCGCGCGCGCGCGCGCGCGCGCGACACACACACACACACACACACACACACACACACACACACACACACACTCTAAAGGGAAAAAAGAACAAAGAAAGAGAAAGAGAAAGAAAAAGGCTCAGGGGAATAAAGGATTCGCTTGCTCTCTGTGACATGACCCAGCAGACCTAGTTGTCACAAGACAGGAAGCTCAACTCTCCATGTTTACATTATGTGTTCCTGAGCTTTCTTGCAGAAAATTCTCATGCATTTCTTTCCCCTCCACGGAAGTCTTCTCTATTCCCCACAGAGCCTGGGGCGATGGCTCTGCACCCTGGAGGCGCCTGCGGCCGAGCCAAGATATTGGATGATTTGTGGAAGTGATCAGTGATCCTGAGACAAAGCCCTTCCTTTAGGTAGAAAAGCAAGTGGCCCCTGCTGCTCAGGGAGCTGGTGCTCCCCTTCCCCCCCTCCCGTCATGCCACCTTCTCCTTTGTGCACAAGCTATCGCTTTCGCAACAGAGCTTGGCTTGCCTGAGAGTCTTGTGGAAGCCATCCTCATTTCTATGGTACTGCCGTCCAAGGATCTGGAAAGGGCCCAGTCCCATGTATGCATGTAGGCACGTGTGTACGTCCCCGGCTTGTAGGCCTGACGTGTTTCTCCCTCCAGATACACTTGCCAGAGTTCATTCACGAAAGAGCTCTATGGAACTGGTTTTCAAGGGAACATGCAGGCAGGGAATGCGAACAGGAAGGAACCCAAATGTTTTCCTTCAGGTTGACATGATCTGGGACAGATCCTTCCATCCAGAAAACCAAATGTCAAGGGATTGGTCTCGTGAAAAGAGCCATGTCTTGATTGTGATGAGCAGCGTTCGAGGTGAAACTTTTTGCCTCCCTAGGTTTACCCCGAATCCTTGAAGTTCCTGTGGGTTACCTCTGTCATGAAATGTGTCAGCCAGAAAAATAAAATAAAATAAAATAAAATAAAATAAAATAAAATAAAATAAAATAAAATAAAGAGTCTGGGAGCGATGGCTGGCTCGGTCTCAAGTCTCAGGAAGTGTTCACATCCCAAGCAGTCCTGGGGGGTAGTGTGTGTGTTGGGGGGGGGGGAGGCGGCCCGTCTCTGAAAAATTGGTGCCTCCTCCACGTAGTTTTTGGTCCCTTGCAACTGGAGCGTCTGGCGACGTCCCTGGAATGTTTAGATCGTTTCCAAAGAAGATGAGATACGGAAGCGTTCGTTCCTGGCTCCATGAGTCGAAGGGGACGTGCTTTGATATCCTTCTGATAGGAAAGACTCGAGATCTGTCAAGTGTGTTGGCCGACATGACTGGTATACCTTCGGAGGACGGATGGACCGACAGACAGACAGACAGACAGACAGACAGACCGGAATACACACATACTTACTTACTTACATACGTACGTACGTACATACATACATACATACGTATGTGCATACATACATATATACATACAAGTAAAATAAAATAAAATAAAATAAAATAAAATAAAATAAAACAAAACAAAACAAAACAAAACAAAACAAAACAAAACAAAACAAAAGGATGCTGTGAGGAGAAAGTGTCTGTTTCTGGCTAGGACCAAATCGTGTCCGTACGTGGACCGGTTGGGAAACACTTGTGTCCCAGATGGTTCACCGTGACTTCCTCGTGAACATTTGCTGTGACCGATTCGGGCTTGCTTCGGAATAGTCACGGTCTCCGGAATAGTCACGGTCTCGTTCTGAGGAACGTCTCCTGGAAAGCATGTGGAGACCATCTTCGTCTGCCGTCCTTAGGAAACGTTCCAGCAGAGCGGGTGTCCGAGAGCCTCTAGGGGCGATGGCTATGCTTAATGGACTTCTGTCCATCTTCAGGCCGAATTTCGTGGAAGCATGCTGATCTGGCCAGCTGACAAGTCTGAATGGGGGTGATTTTTGGTAGAAATGCGCGTCCTTGGAGAGACCAGGGGAAGGGGAGCATGTCTCAGTGGAAACTCTCGTACAGCGTGATAGAGATGAGAATGCGGTTCTGTGTCATCATCTTTGCGTGCTTCCCGCCACCCTCCCCCTCCCCACCCCGCCCTGCCTTCCACTGATACGCTGGGCCACGTCACGCGTGCTTCGAGTTTTCTCCGATAGTTGGCCAACGCTCTTCCGACTCCCGTTGCCCATGGTTCTCCCGCTTTGGACTTGGCATCCTCGAGAACCAAAGCCGCCCTTTCCCTGAAGCCCCGCCGAGCCGGACTGAGCAGCTGGACATCTGCTGGAGAGAGATCACTGCCGTGTCCCCTCTCGAGACCCTCCTCCTGCCCATTGCTGTGGAGGCCGCTTGGAAAGTGGACCTGAACCCGCATGCGTTTTTCAGGCCGCCCGAGCCTCTTCGAGCCCGACGCCTAGACATCTTCCAGAGTGGTGGCGCTCCGGACTCACACCCGGGGTTTTCTCGTTGGCTTCGGCCACGGACCTTTGTCTTCCTGGAACGAAAGACCAGACCGGTTTCATCAGGTGGAACCATCTGCCTGGTGGCGGGACTGTCGTGGAGCCCTATGGACCACCCCGAAATGTATGTGCAGCCCAAGGGTGATCTCTCCAGCTGAACAACCATCGAGGCCCAAAAGGATCCCCCCCCGCCCCCGCCCCGGGAAGAAAGAAACTTTGACCTTGACCCTTAGCTGCCCGAATGAGAATTTGGATCGGGGTTGGGTAGGGTGATAGAGATCTCCCTTGGCCCAGTTCCCGTGCGCAGGACTTTCAATGACTGTGTCTTCCTGAAAGGACACCCGCCCCCTGACCATGCTGTCTCGTCATCAGTTTGTTTCCACGAGGGATGAAGTGTCATTGTGTGCACGGCAAAGTTGGCCGCTGCCTGTTCGGTCCGCCATCGCTCCGTAAAGGACCGAGGAAGTGTGCGTCGTGACCAGTGACAGATTTCGGAGCCCGTGGGTGGTGGACGGGTGTGTATCTGTTATCCAGGTCACGCGCGACGCGGTGTGTCGTGGTGTGGCCCGCCCGGCCACCCCACCTCCCTTCCCCCATGGAAAATCAAGAGAGAGTATTGCCCGAGACAGACGAAAGTGCAGCCACGAAACCTAAAAGGATGACCCTGGATGTCAACTTGGAGGTGGCTAGGAGACGGCTGAGCATGCATAGGACCACACTGCCACCGTGTGGGATGCTGCACATGTGTCGCCGTCGTGGTTTTCAGCTCCTCCACCTATTGCCCTCACCTACATCCACTCTTTATCTCACTGAACTCTTTTTGAACTCTTTTTTTTTTTTTTGGGGGAAGACAGTGAGAATTTTCTCTCTCTCTCTCTCTCCCTCCCTCTCTCTCTCTCTCTCTCTCTCTCTCTCTCTCTCTCTCTCTCTCTCTCTCTCTCTCTCTCTCTCTCCTACTCTCTCTCATAATTGACCTGACAATAGGATGTCAGTTTTCACGTGTCCAACATAGCGATTCGGGATTCTTCCATGTTCCACGATGATCACCGCGATGAGTCTGGTTACGGATCCGTCACCGGACAGCGTCATGACAATAGTATGGATTGACTCGACTCGCCCTGCTGTCCATGACAACCCGTGATTAATGTATTTAATAATTGGAGATAACTGGAAGCTTGTACTTATTCCTCTCCCTCACCCATTGCACTCATTGTTCCTTCTTGGTATCCATGAGCCTGTTTCAGCTTCCTTGCATGTGTTCCTGCGT
This sequence comes from Vicugna pacos, assembly GCF_048564905.1. Classification (NCBI taxonomy): domain Eukaryota; kingdom Metazoa; phylum Chordata; class Mammalia; order Artiodactyla; family Camelidae; genus Vicugna; species Vicugna pacos. The sequence goes on along the minus strand of NW_027328726.1, from coordinate 823,033 downwards.
ATTGTCTTGGGGATTCTGCCTCGAAGTGACAACATCCCTCTTGGACTTAGGTCACTTGGTTAACATCATCCCCTCAAGGTGTAGGTCTCTCCAGACCACGTGACACTGTCCATTCGTCCATCCGCGGGCCCTTAGTGGAACTGCCGGGTCTTCCAGGAGTTTCCTGTGGGATGTTTTGAGGGACTTCTGTCCTGTATTCCCTAATGGCTTTCCTCCACCTCCGTTTTGCCCTCTCCCCCTCGCCCCCACCGCCAACCCCTGTTCCGTGTTGCCTTCTGTCTTCTGTCGGAGAGCGGATTCTGTCAGGTATGAGTCCATAGCTCTGTGTCCGCCCGCCAGCCCGCCCACCCGGCCCCATCGAACGGTGGTCTCTATCACATGTTCCGTCAGAAGCAGGCACTTTCTGCTTGTTTTTGGAACTTGCTGTCGTGATTCCAGGTTCTGGGCCTGTCTGGATATCTCTTACAAACAGAAATGCGTGCGTTTTCCCCCTTTTTAAATTGTTTTTGTTTACTTATTTATGTATTTACTTGCTTACTTATTTACATATATTTATTTATTTAGGCTTTTTTTTGTTGTTGTTGTTCTTGTTGCTGTTGTTGTTTTTGGTTGTTGTTTGCTTATTCGGGGAGGGGAGGTAATTCGTTTCTTTTGCTGGTTTGTTGCCTGACTTAGTGATTGCCTGACTCACCGACTTCCTTATTTACTTGAACGGAGGTCCTGAAGATCGAACCCTGGACCTTGCGCGTGCTGGACAGGCACTCTGCCGCTGAGTTCTACACACCATCCTCCCCCGCCCCCGCCCCTTCCCCATTTGGATACAAAATAATTTTTTTTTTCTTTTAAACTGAAAAAGTCAGTTTGGGTCTCCTGCCCGTGTTTCATCATTGGTTTGTTGGCTTCTAGGAGGTGGAGTTGACCGAGTTCTTGGACTGTTTAGGAGAGGAACCCCTGATGGGCTGTGGTGGTGCTTTTTCTACATTTTTGTTTGTTTGTTTGTTTGTTGTTGTTGTTGTTTTTTGTTAAAACCCCAGAGTAAGTTCTACAACTTGATTTCCCTTTGGTGGTGGGTTTTGTCGTTTGTTTTCATGTTTTTTTTTTTTTTCCACATGGGGCTACAGTTTCCTTGTCCACGTGTGACTGTGTGTCAAACACACACACCGACACACACACACAGACACAGACACGGGCACACATGCACACACAGACACGCGGATGCCCATGCACAGTGTTGTTCTGTGTAGATGCACTGAACCTCGATTTACCGAGCGGGTGGCTATCGACTCGCCCCCCCCCCCAACCGCCGCCCGCATTTTTTTGTTTTTCCTCCTCCTCCCTGTGGTTGTGGTCAGCCGTGCTGACGTCCGTGTTCTCACGACCGACCGCGAGTGCGTTTTCCCCACGCGCCCATTTGTTGTCTTTGGGCTTTGTCGCGATCTGTGCCAAGATCGATTTTTCTTTCCACTTCGATGGGGTTGACGGTCTTCATCCTTTCTTTTCTAGCTTCTGGGCTTTGCCTGTCTGCTTTCAAAAGACCTCCTGCATTCGAGAGGACGGACTCCAAAGCCGATTCCTGCGTTGTTCTCGGAGCGCTCGCCTGGTTTCGGTTTGCCAGCCCCCGCCTTCCCTCCCTGTTTCCCTCCTCCCCTTCCCACCCCCCCCCCCCCGCCGCCGGGAACCCGGGATCTCGTCCTGGTCGCTCTGGGCCACCCGCCGGCGTGTCCGTGTGATCTCCCCCGCCCGGGGAATCGCGTGGGGAGCGCGTCCCCTTCGCGGCAGCCGCCCGCCCGGCCGGCCGTGTCTTGCCAAACCCCGGCTCCCTCCGTCCTCCCCGCCCTGATCTGCTGCCGGGGTGGGTCGCGTCGCGTCGCGTCGCCTCATGCCGCCGTGCCGTGCCGTGCCGTGCCGTGACGAGGGTGAGCGGGCTCCGAGGCGGACGCCACGGGGTCGCGCCGGCCGGCCGCCCGGCGCCTCAGCCCGGGACGGTCTCGGGCGTTTGGGCGGCCGGCGGTCGGGATCGGTTCCGGGGACGTTGGCGACGGCTGTCGGGCGCCATCTGGCTGCCGCTCTTGAGATCGTCCCTCTTCTCCCGAGCGTCGGCGACCTCGGCAAGGGATGGGGCTCGGCGGCGGGGCCCGAGGCAGACTTCGGGGAGGCTGGCGACACCGGCGGTGACAGTCCCCGTGGCGCTGAGCCGCGGGCGCGTCCTGCTCTCGGCGCAGATTGGACTCGCAGGCTGATGAGGGGGTGACTGTCGCCGCGCTCCCGGGATCTCGTGTGTAGGGGGAAGCCGTGTGGCCTGGCCTGGTCGACCAGCATCCGCCTGTGCCCCTGCAGCCGCGGGGACCGACCCGAGCCGATCGGACACGGCCTGCGCCGTGCCGCCGCGGGGGAAAGGGACGGGGTGTCCCGCGCCCGGGCCGCCGGCGGCTAGGTGGTCCGGCCCTCGTCTGTGTCCCTTGGACGACTGCTCCCGAGGCGAGGAGCGGCCCGGGCCCAGTGCGGTGAGGCCGGGGACGGGCGCGCTGGGGTTCCCGGTCGTCGGAGGCGCCTCCTTGGATGAAATGTTTTCTGAGTCCCGATGGACCCGGAGACGTGGCTGGGCCGGCCCCTGTTGGCGCGGGAGGCCAGGGAGGGCGCCCCCCGGCCCGTAAGCCTGCCCGCGTGGGTTCCGGTGGCATTTGAGGGACCGAGACTTCATCCGGACTCGGGGACCGGCACGGGGGCGTCCTGCGAGGGATGTGGGGGAGGCAGGCTTTCCCCGGCCCGGTGCTCGGGAGCGGTCCCTCGTGGGGGGCCCTCTCCTCGGAGGCGCCTCTGTGGCATCTCCCCGAGTCCCCGGCCACGCGGGCGAGAAACGGGCAGGGCGTCCCCGGCCCGATCCCGTCTCCCTCTCGTCCCTTCCCATTCCCACTGCTCCTCCTCAACCCCTCCCCCTCCCCCTCCCCCCCCCGGTCGATCAGATGGCCCCCGAGAGCTTCGGGGCTGCCATTTATGGGGGTAGGGCTGGGGGCAGGTGGCCGGACCGAGGTCCCGGGGCCCCCCCTGCAAATCGTGGACCCGACCCGTTTCCGGGCGCTGTCATTTTTCCTTTCGTGTTGGGCATTTTCTGCCAGCAGATAGGTGCTGACACGGTCTTTCTCGGTGTCTGTCACCGAGTGTTGGGTCTCCGGACGCGTGTGGGGCTCTTGGGCTTTGTCTCTGCGTGAGCCCTGGCCTGGTAGAAGCTGACTCTGCTTCTGACACTTGAGCCGCCCGCTCGGGCCTGCGCGCCGGCTCTCGTGTGTGCGTCCGGCTGACGTGGCCCGTGGTGCCGCCTCCGGTCTCTGGTGGCCCGAGGGCGGTGGGGTGAGGTGGCGGCGTGGGTCTTTTACCCCGTGCGCTCCCTGCCGCAGGCACCCGGTGGTGGCCGGCACGACCCCACCCTCCCAGGCTCCGTGCCGCGTGTCAGGCATTCTCCGCCTGGGGTCGTTGGCCACTCTCCTCGTAGAGGAACGAGGAGTGGGTGGCGCCTGGCGAGGCTGAAGCAGGCCCCCCTCTGGTGGTTGTCCTCGCCGGGCCCTCCCTTCTGGCTCTGGGGCTTCCCTGCCCCATGGCTCGCTCGCTCGCTCGCTCGCTCACCTGACCGATGTGGTGACGTCATGCTCTCCCGGGCCGGGCCTAAGCCGCGCCAGACGAGGGACGGGACGTTCATGGTGAACGTGGCCTCTCTTCTCGTTCTGCCTGCGGGCCCCTCGCCTCTCCTCCACCGCCCGTGGGTGGCGGGGGCAAGGAAGGGGTGCGGACTCCGGCCCGACCTCGGTCTCCCGTGCCTCGTGGTGTCGGCGGGGCCGGGGTCTTGTGACGCGGCAGACACCTCTCGCCTCCTCGCCTGCTCGGCGTCTTGTCTCGCGAGCGGCCCTCCCCCGCGGTGGGGGAGGGCTGCCCCCGCCGCCACGCCACGTATCCCCTCGCCGGGGTGCGAGCGTGTCTCGCCTTGGCCCTCTGTGGTGCCCCTGGAGCGCTCCAGGTTGTCCCTCAGGTGCCCGAGGCCGAGCGGTGGCATCGCTTCCCGTCCCCAGCGTGTCCTCTCGGGTAACCCCTGCGGTGGTCGTGTGTCCCGAGCCACTCTCTTGAGCAGTGGGGGAGGGGTCGAGACGGTAAGCGAGGCGTGGCCCCGCTCCCCACCCTCGGTTGGGGCCGGGGCCGCCTCCTGGTCGTCGTCCTCACCCTGTACGGGGGGGACTGACGTGGCCGGGCGCACGCCGGGTGGGTCCCCCCCTCT
>NW_027328726.1:811269-813769 GCF_048564905.1 Vicugna pacos | reverse complement strand
TTCCCCGTCCGGCCGCCTCCCGCCTCCCGCCCCCCGCCTCCCGCCCCACACGCCGAAGGCGCCCCGCCCGCTTGCGCCCCGCGTCCCGTCGTGGGCCCCCCTCGTCCCCCGTGGCGAGAAGGGGACCCCGGGAACTGCGGGTGCGGGTTGGGGGTCCTGCCGGGCCTTGGGGGGTTGGGGGTGGAGGTGGGAAGGAGGGCGTGCGGTCTGTCTGGACGCGGGGGGAGGGCCCTCTCTGCCCGGCCTCGTGGGGAGTGGGGTTAGGTTGCCGTCGGCACGCGTTGGCGTTGGCGTTGGCGGTGGGACTCGGTGGTGGCGGGGGGCGGTGGCCGGCCGGTGCACGGTGTGGCCCCGTGTCGAGGGCCCGCGGCGGCGAGGACCGCCGGCCGTGGCCGGAGTGTGGCGGTCGGCGTCGGGGCGGTGGCCGACGTTTGGGGCTCCGGGTGGGGGGGGTCCGTGCCGTCCACGCCTCCCTCGCCCGCCTCGCCCTCTCCAGGTACCTAGCGCGTCCCGGCGCGGAGGTTTAAAGACCCTTAGGGGGGAGTCGCCCGTCCGCCTTGGGGTCGGGGCGGTCGGGCCCGTGGGGACTCGGGAGGTCCGTCCCTCGTCGTCCCCCAGACTCCGCCTCCCCTGGGCCGGGGCGCCGCACCACGTCGCTCGCCGCCGCCGCGGCCGTCGGGTGGGGCCTCGCCCGCCCGGCGGCCCGTCGGGACGGTCGGTGGCCGCGTGGTTGGTGCGCCCCCCGCGTCCCTGCGGGAGGCGGGAACCCCCGGGCGCCTGTGGGGTGTCCGAGCCGGCACGCGCCGTGTCGGTGCCGGCTGCGCCCCGTTGTGAAACCTTCCCGACCCTCCGGTCTGATTTCTCTCTGACTCGGCCGGCCCGAGGCGACCCCCCACCTCACCCTCCCGGGGTGTGGTGGGCGGGAGACGTGCCGTGCCACAGAACCAAAGGCAGAAAAAAATTCTCGTACGACTCTTAGCGGTGGATCACTCGGCTCGTGCGTCGATGAAGAACGCAGCTAGCTGCGAGAATTAATGTGAATTGCAGGACACATTGATCATCGACACTTCGAACGCACTTGCGGCCCCGGGTTCCTCCCGGGGCTACGCCTGTCTGAGCGTCGCTTGACGATCAATCGCGCCCCCCCGGGTGTGTGCCCGTGGGGGGGTCGCGCGGCTGGGGGTTTCCTCGCAGGGCCGCGGTGCCCTCCGTCCCCCTAAGTGCAGACACGGTGCCTCTGCCCTCGCGCCGTCTGTCCCTCCTGCGGCCGACCCCGCCCCCGCGCCCGGGAGGGTGCGGGCGGCGGCGGGCGGCCGGCAGGCGGCGGCGGGCGGCGTCGAGGCCCGGGAGGTGCCGCCCGCGAAAGGGAAGGGAGAAAAAAGATGGGGGGGGGAGCTCGCGCGTGGCCGTGGCCGTGGCCGTGGCCGCCGCGGTCCCACCGGGAGCCCCCCTCGCGCCGCAAGCGGTCTCTGGGGCGCGTCCCCGGGTGTGTCGCGGTGGTGCCGGGGTGTGGGTGGGGGCGGTTTGGGCCTCCGGGCCGCGCCGCCCCCCACCCCCCTGCCGCGCGCCCCCGCGGCCCCCGCCTCGCCCCGTCGGGACGGGCGGCTCTCGCCGTGGCCGAGGCGCGCGCGCGGCCGCGCCCCGGGGATGCGTGCCCCGGCGGTGACCCGCGGGACGCCGCGGCGTCGCTCGCCGCTGCGCGCTTTCCCCCGGGCTGCGGCCGCGGCCGCGCTTCGTGCCCCTGGGCCCTCGGGGTGGCGTTCGTCGGGGGGGGGGCGCCGCCGGGCGTCCGTCGCCCGTCGGGGACGTCTCGTGGCCGTGCGGAGGACGGGTGGGAGCGGAGCGGAGCGGGGCGGCTCGCGCCGGGGCGGTTGGCGTCGCGTGGTGGGGGAAGGGGCCCCGACGGTCGCCGCGGGGCGGCCGCCGGGTTCCTCCCGACCCGCCCGCCTCCCGACCGACGGCGGCCGCCGCCGCCGCCGCCCCCTCTCCCCTCCTCCCCGGCACGACGATGCCTCCGGCCTGGGCCCGGCGTCGCGCGCGCCTTCCCCTCTCGCCGCCGCCCGCCCGTCCCGTGCCACGTCGCCGGCTCGTGCTCCCGTCCCGTCCCGTCCGCCTCCCTTCTTCCTTCCGGCCGGCCGCCCGCCCGCCCGCCCGAACCTCGTGTTTGGGCGTCCGTGGGCGGGTGGGGTCGGTTGAGGGGGAGGGAGGGGGACCGGGCGGTCGACCGCGGTTCGGCGCCTCGCGCGTAGCCCTCTTCCCTCCGCCCTCTCCCGCTTCGCGGGCACCGTCCTCCGCGGGCGGGCGGGCGGGCGGGCGGTCGGCCGGCCTGGCGTCCGTCCGTCCTGTCGGGCGGGCCGGCCGGCCGGCCGGCCGTCGTCCGCCCTCCGCCCCCCCCCCTCCGAGCCGCGACCTCAGATCAGACGTGGCGACCCGCTGAATTTAAGCATATTAGTCAGCGGAGGAAAAGAAACTAACCAGGATTCCCTCAGTAACGGCGAGT
>NW_027328726.1:776269-803769 GCF_048564905.1 Vicugna pacos | reverse complement strand
CACTCCCTTCTGGCCTGACGTGTTTGTGGAGAGAAATCCGCTGAGAGCCTTATGGGGGTTCCCTTGGAACTCACTCTTTGTTTTTCTCTTGCCTAAAGGCATTTAGGATCATTGCTTTCTCCTTGACTCTGACCATCTGGATTAGGATAGGTCTCGGTGTGGGTCTGTTTGAGTTCTCCCTGTTTGGCACCCTCTGAGCCTCCTGGACTTGGATATCGGATTCCTTCTTTAGAGCTGGGAAATTTTCAGTCATGCTTTCTTCAAATACCTTTTCGACCCCCTTGCTTCTTCCTTCCCCTTCTGGAACCCCTATTGTGCGTAGATGGGCACGCTTTCGATGGTCCCGTAGGTCCCTGAGATTGTTTTCGTTGTTCTTTATTTGTTTTTCTCTCAGCTGTTCTGATTGGGTTCTTTCTGTTGTCCTGTCTTCTGGGCCACTTATTCGCTCCTCGGTGTGATCTAGCCTCCTTTGGACAGCCTTTAGACCACTTCTCATGTCAGCCAGTGAGCTGACCAGTTCTCCTTGACTCTTCTTTAGAGCTTCGATTTCGTTTTTGACGTACAGTATACATCTAAACACTATCACTTGGAGGTCCTTCGGTACTTGGATCTCTCCTTTTTTGAAATCTTGATCTAGCAGGCCATCCGTGTCTATTTTGTGGATCGTGCTTTCAGGGAATTTCTCTGGCTCTTTTCATTGGGAGTGGTTCCTCTGCTTCCTCATGCTGCTCCTATCTCTCTGGCACTGTGGCTTAAGGAGTATCAGTTATCTATTGTGGTCCTTAAGGAGTTTAGGTATTTATCTAAAGCCTATACAGGAATAAAACTTTAAAAGGGGGGGAGAGGGAGAGGGAGAGGGGGAGAGAGAGAGAGAGAGAGAGAGAGAGAGAGAGAGAGAGAGAGAGAGAGAGGGAGAGGGAGAGGGAGAGGGAGATAGAGGGAGACGGAGAGGGGGATAGGGGGAGAGAGAGAGACAGAGACAGAGACGGTGGGAGGGGGAGGGGGGTGGGGGAGCCGGATTTTAAAAGAATGGAGGAAAAAAAGGTTTGAAAAGAGTGTACAAGCAATAATAGAAGAGCAAGTGGAAGCAGAAGAGCGATCGAGGTGAGACGTCTTCTAAAAGCCTTTAAAAAATAGAAAAGATCAGAAAATAAAACACAATTGTTTCAAAAGTAAATTTTTAAAAGGTAATCGGAAATAGAACAGACTTTAACAAGAGATAAAACACAGGATTTGAAAAGGAGGGAGAAAGAAAAGGTTTGAAGACACTGTGTAATCAATAATAGAAGAGTAAGTGGAAGCAGAAGAGCGATCGAGTTGAGACGTCTTTTAATAACCTTAATAAAAAGGAGAAAAAAGATCGAGAAACGATATCTGAAACCTGTAAATAATCAATAACAGGAGATCTAAACCAAGAGAAGAGAAAAAGGAAAGGGGGTGGATGTTTAAAAATAATAATAATAAAAAGATTTTCAAGGAAACATTTAAAAGGGATTAAAACCGTCGACGTAGACGACTGTTCAAAAGTCAAGGTTAAAAAGGTAACAGAAGGTAAAACCGATAGAAGAGAGATTAAAAAAGAGAAAGGAAAAGGAAAAAAAAAAGGGGGGGGGGGGACGTGTTCCCGGCACCGCGGTCGGATGCTGCGTTCCTCCCGGGAAGGAGGGTGGCTGGCTGGCCGCCCGCCCTCTCCCGGCCCCGGTCGTTCCGCTGCTCCGTGCGGCTGTGTGCTCCGACTCGGGTCGGCGGCGCTCCTCTCCGTAGGTGGGCTCGGGGAAGACCGTGGAACCGCCCCGCCCCTAGCTGCGTCCCAAAACTCGGCTCCTTCTTAGTCATGGTGGCGCGAGTTCTCTGAGGTACCGGGGCAGAAATATCCTATCTGCCTCGGGCTGTAAACGAATCTCAGTCCTGCCTAGAAGGCTGCGGAGCCCCAGGGTGCGGATTCGAGTCTCGGCCCCGCCCCCGCCCGCATGCTGCACGCCAGAGGCTATGGCGGCTGTGGCTGCGTCCCGCCTCTCTTCTCGCGAGAAGCGCCGGTGATGGCGCCGCGGATCTGAGGAGACGGAGGCTACGGCGCCCCTCCCCCCAGGGCACACCGGCCGTGTTGCTTTGCCTTTCTTTTCCCGTCATGTATGGGGGGGGGGGCGGGTTGTTCTGCTCTGTATCCCCTCCCGGCCGCCGCCCCGGTCCTCCGCCCGGCTCGTGCGGCCTGTCCCGGCCCCTGGCTGCCGGCCTGCGACTCGGGCTGGGTGTCGCGGGGACCCTCTGTGCCCCTTTCACTTGGATCGGTCGGTCAAGGGGTGCTCTGGGTAGATCTGAGGCTCGGGGGCGCCCCCTCCGTCCCGTCGGCCTCTCCGTTGGAGAGGGGCAGTTTTGGCGAACGAGCCCTATTCCTCCTCTGCCGCTCCCTCCCCGCGGGACCGGTCCCTCCCGCACTGTTTTGCTTTTTACTCTTTCTTTTCTCCTTTTCTCCTACCAGATTTTGGGCGTCTTTGTCTTTCGAAGAGGGCGGTGTTCTGTCGGAGTTCCGCAGGTGCTCTGATTGGCCGAGTGGGTCCGTCGATGTGAGTTTTGGTGTATTTGTGGGAGAGGGTGAGCTACGAGTGTCCTTCTACTCCGCCGTCTTGCTTCTCCGCGGGTTATTTTTGAAGAGTAGGTGCTGGGGATTGAACCCTGGGCCTTTATTTTTTGCATGCTAAGCACGGGCTGTACTGCTGGATCTCTAGGCCCTCCCCACCGCAACACACCCCCCCCTTTCCCACCGCCTCCATAGTACTCGATGAATCTCCTGACTAGATATCTATGCTTCCTTGGAATGGGGCCGTCCGTTTCTTCATCGGATGGATGGACGTCTGTGGATTCGTCTCGTTTCTCTCCACTGCGGTGGGTGGCATCGGGGCGTGGGGTGGGGTTGAGTGGCGTGGGCTGGGAACTGTTCTTCACGTGTAGAGGTGGAGCGGAGCGATGAGGATGGTGACTTTTTCCCCCGAGTGCTCACGCCGGGTGATGGAGGCCTGTGGTCTCACTTGGAAGAGGACTCGGGTGACTGGAACAGAGCCCGTGTGGGGTCGTTGTGGAGGGAGGAACTCCACCCCCCCAGCCCCAGCCCCAGCCCCAGCCCCGGCACTTGTACCTCATCGAGGGACGGTCGGCCGAAAACAAATGAAAGCTGTCAGAGGTGGAGGTGGGGGTGGGGGTGGGGGTGAAGGGGTGGGTGGGTGTGTGTGTGTGTGTGTGTGTGTGTGTGTGTGTGTGTGTGTCCCCGTTCCCCGTACCACAGTCCCTGGTCGAGGCCCCCCGAGCGGAGAAACGCACGCCAGGCCGTCCGTGCTCCTGGTTGTCCGGCCGCGTGTCCCCGCCGCCCAGAGATCCCGAACCGTCCCGCTCGCTCCCCTGCCGGGTGCCGTGTGCCACCTGCCTGTCGGCCGGGCGCTATTTTAGACACTGCGAAGAAGTCGGCCGGACGGCCGGGCCGGGCCGGGCCGGGCCGGGCCGAGCCGAGCCGAGCCGAGCCGAGCACGTCCAGGCCGAGGTGGGTGGTGCTGGGTTCGGAGGAGTGGGGTACAAGCGGGAGGCGGGCGTCGATGGAGGGGAGGGGGAGGAGGAGGGGGAGCAGGGATGACGATGGGCTGGGGGGCTTGGCGTGTGGGGTGGGGGTGGGAGGGATGGTAGCCATCCTATGACTTTCTCTCCCCACCCCGCCTTTGGCAAGTCTGTTAGAGTGACGAGGTTGTGCTGGTTTCTGGCTGGTGCACACCATAGTGATTGTGTTCTTCTTTTTCCTGGTCTTTTTCAGGAACCCTCGTCCCGAGGGACTGAATCTAGTGCCCTGTGCTGCGCGGTACGACCTAGGGGTCGAATCTGCCAGGAGAGGTCTTACAAGGATCTGGAGGATCCTGGAAAACTGCTACCATCCGGAATCCTACATGGATATTCAAGATCTTGCGGATGGATGGACGGACGGAAGACGGATCGAATGGAGGCCCCGCCCCATCCCCTGGACCCCTTGGCCCAGGAGGATCGTGATGGGTCTGGAAAGGACTCTTCCGACGAGGGTCTCGGGATGGACTTTCTCGGTCCGCGGAAGGTGTTTCTGCACAAAGAGGAAGAGAGGGGCGTTCTCGGCAGGAGAGCCCGAACCGCCTCCTTTCAGGGATCCGCTCCAGTCTGGGTCGGGGTCGGGGTCAGAACGCGACCACCGACGGCTCCCCTCCCTCGTCTTGGCTCTCCAACTTGGGAAACCCTCCTCCCTGCCCCCTCACCCATCTTCTCGTCAGCCTGCCTCCAGCTTCCCCGTGCCAACTACCTCTCTCATGCTGCCGGACTTTCCTCCCCCTTGGGCCGCCAGGAAGCTCTCCCACTCCTCCACGTGCTTTGGCTTGGAATCCCTGACAAACACAAGCGGTGCTGGAGGGCGGGGCCGGGGGCGGTGGCAGAAGGACTCCCTTCATCTTATGGGAGCGACTTTTATCTCCATAGGTGGCGATTGAGAAAACACATAAAATCACTCAGAAGAATACCCATGTGTAGTCTCCCGGACCTAGATCCGTGTCTGTCTGTCTGTCTGTCTCTCTCTGTCTCTCTCTCCATTTCGCTATTCTGTGTGTGTGTGTGTGTGTGTGTGTGTGTGTGTGTGTGTGTGTGTGTGTGTGTGTGCCTTTCTGTCTGTCTCCCTTGTCTCTCTTTCCTCTCCTCTCCCCTCCTCTCCTCTTCCCTGTTCTCCCCTCCCTTCCCCCCTCACCCCTCCGCTCCTCTCTTCTCCCCTCTCCTCCACTCCTCTCCTCTCCCCTCGCCTCCTCTCGCTTCCCCTTCCCTCCCCTCTTTTCCCTCCTCTCCTTTCCTGTCCTCTCCCCTTTTATCCCTCCTCTCCTCTGCGCTCTCTCTCTCTCTCTCTCTCTCTCTCCCCCCCTTCCCTTCCCTCCCTCCTCCCTACCCCCCAACCCCTACCTTCACAGGGCCTCATAGATTGCAATCGGTTTCCATGAAATGTGATGAAGAGGGAATGAAGTTTAGAATGATATCCCCATGCCATCGAAACCTTCTTCCCCAGGGATAGCGAGTTATTTGTGGTTGTGTTTGTTTTTGTTTTTCTTGTTGTTGTTTTGGGGTGCAACGAGGGCACAGGAGGCGTTGGGAGTGAGGGTGATGTTTCTCTTTCTGTCTGTCTCCTCCTTAGGAAGGATTTTAAGAGGAGGGAGGACTCACAGAAATCTACCATCTCGTCTCGTACTGCAGCTGTGTTTGAGCTTCCTATACGATCTGGGCGGAACACTCCCCACCCTCACCTCAAGCCGCCATCGCCGCCCCCTCAGCCCCCAGCACCCCCGTCCAGTCCCGCGCTTGGGGCGGTGGTTGGGCATGGGGGGATGTTGGCGGGGTGGTCGTTGGTGGGGGTTGGGGTGGTGGAGGAAACCGGAAAACAGACCACTGTGGCACGTGGCTGACTGGGGCTTCAGGGTGAAGGAGGATGAATAAAATGGCCGGAATTAGGCTAACGGATTGCTTCGTTTTGGGGCGGGGGGGGGGGGAGAGGAGGGGAGGATCATTAGGTCATTCATTCATTCATTCATTTGCTTGGGGGGGGGTGTCATTCGGTTTCTTATGCTCGCCCTTAAAACGGTCGACTCTTCTGACTGACCGGTTGCTGCTCACGGTTCCAGGCCCGTTGTTGAAACTGGAAGCTATCGATCTCGATCTTACTGTTTCTACTGTATTTCAGTCATTGCAAGTCATCATCGTGCTGGGTCTCTGAGTCCTTCTCCGAGGAGAAGGTCGGTCACGGGACTACTGACCTGACAAAATAGCCTGAGTGACCAAGAAGGCCACACCTTGAGTGCTTATGAGATAATGAGATCTAACCGCCAGCCTCTATAGAATGGGTCACCTGGGAGGCATCGTGACACCATGCTGAGTCTTCTGATGAGAAAACGATTCTGTGGATGGTGATCGATGCTTGATTGTTTGAGCTATGGCTCTAGAACCACCCCACCCACTCCATCCCCAAGGTGGGTACACAGTTTTGAAGACGCTAGCCTGCTGTGAATCCCCTTTGCCCGGCAGAGCGATAAAATGACCTCTTTTCTTCTAAGCTCCAAGACCTTGTCTCTGGATTCTTGGGCTCATCGGGGACGGGGGCCGATCTTTCGGCAACAAGCGTGCTTCAGAAACAACGGATGCCCGAGAAGGACACTCTGCCTCTCCCTCTTCTTCCGGGCCTGAAATGGGGAGGAAAAAATATCGCTTCCCCTGGAAGCCGGAGTCCAGAGCCCGCCATCCGGAGGGACTTCTGGCTTGGCCTTCTCCTGGGGTGGGGGGAGGGCACGCCACCGCACGTGTTCTTTGTCAACTCCCCGTTTCTCTCTTCTCGAGTTATCTCTTTGGGAAGGCTCCCACACTGGATGAAAACAGACAGACAGACAGGCTGGTATCTCTCCCTACCCCACCCTTCGCCCCCCAAATGACTGATCTTCTGTCCCATCAAAATCACCACTTGTTTTCCAACGTGGCTTTCTTGGATCCTGGAGGACTGACATCAACTTAGAGCCAAGATGGGCACAGAACTGAAGGACCTTCTCGGCTGGCCTAAGAAGTCTGTCATCGTGATGTGGGAGGTATTCTTCGAGGGACCTATCTGACTAAGTGCTTGACGGCCTTTTGGACTTTGAACCAACTTGGAGATAGGAACTAGGATGAGAGGGCCCCCGAAATAGCTCAGCAAACTCTTCTCCACCCTTAGAAGAGAGACAGACAGATAGACAGACAGACAGAGAAAGAGAGAGAGAGAGAGAGAGAGACAGACAGACAGACAGACAGACAGACAGTGTGTGTGTGTGTGTGTGTGTGTGTGTGTGTGTGTGTGTGTGTGTGTCTGTCTGTCTGCCTGCCTGTCTGTCTGTCTGACGGTCTGTCGGTCTGTCTGCCTGCTTATTGTAGGAACTCTCTGTCAATGGAAGTATAGTTGACTTACAATGTTGTGTTCATTTATGACGTACGGCATAGTGATTCACTTATTCACACACACACACACACACACACACACACACACACACACACACACACGTATACTTTTTCAGGATAGGTTATTACAAGCTATTGAACATAGTTCCCTGTGCTAGACAGTAGGACCTACTTGTGTACCTAGTTTGTATAGGGTGGTTTATATCTGCTAATCCCAAACTCCTGATTTATCCCTCCGCCTTACCCCGTTCCTCCACCCTACCCTGTCCCCTGTGTTAACCATCGGTTTCTTTTCCATGTCTGCGAGTCCAGTCTGTTTCTGTTTTGTAAATAGGTTCCTTGGAGTCTTTTTAAAATGGAGTTATTTATGTATGGATGGGTGTCTTGACTTACTTTCAGATCCCACCTAGAAGTGATGGCATAGGATATCTGTCTTTCCCTGGGTGACTGACTTCACTAAAACTATGGAACGCTTCACGCATGGGCGTGTGTCGTCCACGTTCAGGGGCCGTGCTGATCTTCTCTGGATGGTTCCCATGTTAGTCTATGTCCTGTGGCAGCAAGCGCTTTCCTTAGGGTTTTTGTCTCAACCTGAAAGCCAGCCCGGAGACTGAAGGTCTTCTAGTTGCGTCCACTATCTGCCTAGGACCCTCTCCACGAATGTTTCCCATTTTCTCTCACCCTTTTGCCTTGGCATCATTGAGTACGAAAACGCTCCGTCTCCTGAAGCCTTGCAGACTGAAGCTGGACAACGGGAGGTAAACGTCAGAGAAATGGCCACAACAGCTCCTGTGGAAACCATCCTCGGGCCTGTTTTCGGGGGAGCCGCTCAGAGAGTTGAGCCGAACACCCCAGGACATCATCAGAGGCATTTCAAACTGCTCGAGCCGTTTCGATGACCCCGATGTGTGGAAATCTCCTACCAGACTGACCCCCTACTCCCGGCCCTGAATCTGGTTTCTCATCTGCTCCGACGATTCACCTTTGTGCTGTACTTTGGTTGTCCACACAAGTGCCTCTTAGGCGATACCTGACTGCTTGCTCCCTAGGCCTAGCTTCAGAAGCCCATCGACACCACCGCCTCCTGAGACGAGATACTACAACGGCAACAGTTTCCTTGAACAGACCTGTTCTCAGAACTAAGAAACTGGGTCCATGAAACGCAGGCCCCCTAGGAAACCATTCCCTCCCTCCTGCCCCCAGACCGCACGCACGCACGCACGGACGCACACGCACACGCACACGCACAGTCAACAGCCCAGCTTTTAATGTGTAAAACTTCCAGGGAAGTTACAGAATAGGGAAATGTTGGGGTCCAGAGTAGGCTGCCCCAAAATGTGCCCGATGGATTATGCTGAATGAAAGGGACTTCACAAGTGGCCAAGGGGGAGGGTATAGGTCAGTGGTAGAGTGTGTGCTTAGCAAGCAAGCACAAGGTCTTGGGTTAAATCCCCAGTACCTCCGGTCAAAAATAAATGCATAAAATCGAATTCCTCTCCCCGCCCGCCCCCCAAAGTATACACTGCTGTATGTCAACTCTGTCTCAATAAAACTGGAAGGAAAAAAAAGGAAGGGAAAAAAAAAAAAAGCATGATTTAACAAAAGAAAGAAACAAACAAAGAAAGAACTGCCCGAGGCAAGAGGAACACTCTGTCCCTCCTTTCTGCCTCCCTGGAAGCAGGGGAAAAAGAATTTTTTTTTTTTTTTAAAGTCTCCCATCCCAGAGGAATCTATCAAGTCAGAGGTCTGCTTCCATGCCCTTCCATGATTCTCAAACGGTTTAGTGGGGTTTACCCAGGTTAGGAAAAGGAGGGGACTCCTTTGGCCTGAGACCAGGCGAGATTCTCCCCCTCCCTCCCGCCTCCCTCCGTGCAGTTGGGACGGGGTGGCCTAAGGGTGGGGAAATTGAAACCAAAAAACAAAAGCCGTTCAACGGAGAGGAGCCGGAGGCCAAGTCAAAGGCTCTGACCTGAGCACAGAGCTTTCTGCATTTGAATGAAGCGATTGAACGAGGCCCTGCCGAATGGATCCTCCTGACGTCCCCGCCCCCGCTTCCAGGAGACAGTCCAGTCGATTTAGGACCCGATTTGGGACCGATCGGTGGAGGAGGCCTGGGCGGCGGCGGCAGTGGCGGCGGCGGCGGCGGCGGCGGCGGCGGCGGAAGCAGCGGCGGGGGGCGGGGGGGGGGGTGCGCGGGCGGGGGCGGGACCAACGGTCGCTCCAGCTCTGCCTGCCTGCCTGCCTGCCTGCCTGCCTGCCTGCCTGCCTGCCTGCCTGCCTGCGGGGCTGAGGCCTGAGGGCCACGCTGGTTCCTGCCACTCAGGGAAACTTGTGCGGGTGTTGCCGAAAGATCGCCCCCCCCAACCCCGTCCCTGACGAGCCAAATAACCCAGAGACAGGGTCTTAGAGTTTAGAAGAAAAGAGGCAGCTTGATTGCTTTGCTGGGCAAAGGGGACTCACAGCAGGCTAGTAGTGCCTTCCAAACTGTGAACCCGTCTGAACCCGTCTTGGGGTTGGGGTTTCATGCTTCTGTGGACGAACAGGTTGGAGCATGAAAGGGAATCACAACAGGCGGGAGCATAAAAGGTGCTCATGATCAACAAGGGTCTCTGATAAAACTTCCTCCTAAATCTGGATGAGTGTCTGGTAACATGGGACCTCCTGGTGGTCTAGTAGGTCATCAGCCCGTGACCTTCTTTCTCTGGTCAGACTCACCCGGCGGCACCAGCGCCACGGAGGAACTCGGGGTGGGGGGGTGGGAGGGGGCTGGTCGTTCTCCTGAGCTTATCCTCCCGTGACTCCCTTCCTGGGGAAAGACTCAGACGTCAAACATGATTGTCAATTTGAACGATCAGAGGAAGGTCCAATCAAACAAACAGTTAGAATCGACAACTTTAGCTGCTTTGAACAGTGGGCCTGGGGCTGGGAGCGGTGTCTGGTCAGTCGAGTTTGCTGATCGTTCTAAAAGCAAGCAGTAAGCATAAAGCCCAAAATTGGCTTAGCCTAAGTGCGGCCACTTCATGATTCCTCCTTCACTGGGGGCCGAGGCGTGGGGGAGGGCGGGGGTGGGGGACACGACTGAGGTGGCGACGAACTTCTCCGTGAATGCTCGGAGCCGAACTGCTCTCTGGGCCTAGGTCCAAAAAAGGCCTGAGTCTCAGCTATGACAGGTTCTCTCTCTTTCTGGGCACATGGACTGACTCGCCCCGCATCCTCCCATCCTGTCAGACCCTTCGGACACGCACCTCCACCCGAGGAGTTCTTTGGCCTCGTCCAGAAAAAACAAACACACGCACGAACAAAACCAACCGAGCACACAGAAACCCTGATGATCTCCTTGGACCCCATTCACTTCGGAGAGTCCCTCTCGTAGAAATCCCCTCAGCTCGATGATTTCACCATAGCCGCCTCCCTTTCTCTGCCGCAGTGACCCCCACCCCCACCCCCACCCCTGCGTGGGCCCTGTCCCTCTACCTATCAAAAACCAAACCCCAGGAGAAAAGAAAATCAGAATGCTGCTTTGAGCCACTGGATCTGTGAAAGGAACCAAACAGAAAGCCGAAATAACCAAACCAGCCGAACACCAAAAGCGAACAGACAGATACCCCAGAAAGAAGGGCACGCTGACCCCGGCCCCTTTCCTTCCTGGAATCAGGACATAACATACATCTACACCCCCCCCCCTCCCCGGCCAGGGCCTGTCTTTGCTCAACCCAATAGAAGAGCATTTATGTTTTGCCAGTTTTCTGGGTCCTTCTTTGTTTCATAAAACTGAGAAGAAATACGTGTGGAAGTTCTCTCCTATGAATTGAACAGACTGAAGATCCTTTAAATAACCAAATGAGGTGGAAGTGCCGAGAGTACCATACGGGAACACACCGAGACACATCATCATCAAATTGACCAAAATTAAGGGTAAGGAGAAAATATTAAAATGAGCGAGAGAAAAGCAACAAATAACATACAAGGGAACTCCCGTAAGGTTATCAGCTGATTTTTCAGCAGAAACTCTACAGGCCAGAAGTGGGTGGCACAACATATTTAAAGTGATGAAAGGGGAAAAGTGACAGCCAAGAATACTCTACTCCGCAAGGCTCTCGTTCAGATTTGAGGGAGAAATCAAAAGCTTCACAGATAAACGAAAGCTACAAGATTTCAGCACCATCAAGCCGGCTTTACAAGGAATGTTAAAGGATCGTCTCAAGTCATCAAACCCTAAGAAAAGAGAACAAAAACATGACAGAGAAAGGGAGGGAGGGAGGGGGGAGAGAGAGAGAAAGAGAGAGAGAGAGAGAGAGGGAGAGAGAGAGAGAGAGGAGACCTACAAAAGATGGCTTTCCCTGTTTAGGGTCTTCCGTTGTTCCTTATACATTTTGAAATTGTTTGTTCTAGTTCTGTGAGGAATGTCGTGAGTATTTTGACAGGGGTTGCACGGAACCTGCGGATTGCTTTGGGTAGTGTGGCCATTTTGATAGTATTGATTCTGCCAATGCAAGAGCACAAGACAGCTTTCCATTTCTTTGTGTCATTTCAGATTCTGGAGTATAGGTAACCTCCTCGATTAAGTTTATTTCTAGGCATTTTACTGTTTTTGACGCAATGGAAGTGTTTATCCCAGTTATAAAATTCTGGTTTTTAAAGTGGAGGAGGGGAAAAAAAAAAAAAAAAAAAAGGAAAGGAAAGGCCACAAATGGCAAAATATCCTTCTTTCTTACGGGTGAATTGTATTCCATTCCGTGTGTGTATATGTGTGTGTGTGTGTGTGTGTGTGTGTGTGTGTGTGTGTGTGTCCCCTCTTTTTATCTATTCAAATATTGATGTGCACTTAGGATGCTTCCGTATCTTGGCCATTATAAATGATGTTGCTGTTAATAGCAGGGTGTGTGTATCTTTTTGAATTCATCCTTATTTTGCGGTTGGCTTTATTCCTTTGATAACTATGTAAGTTTAAAAAGCTAAAGCGCTAAACCTTCCTGGAAACAATGAACAGTACGTATATGTAAATTAAAAAATATGTGTGCAGTAAAAAATTAAAAAATAAATACATGAATAAAAAAGAAAGAAAGACAAGGAAATTAGCTATCAAGCCATGAAAGACATGGAAGAAACTTAGAAGACATCTTACTAAATCAAAGAAACCGGTCTGAAAATGTTACCAACTGGACAATTCCAACCAAAGGACATCCTGGAAAAGGCAAAGCTCTAGAAACAATAAAAAGATCGTGGTATCCAGGGGTTTGGGGAGAGGGAGGGAAGGAGGAATGAACAGATACAGCGTGTGGGATTTTTTTAAGGCGATGAAATTATTCCGTCGGATACCATAGTGGTGGCTACATGTCATTATGCATTTGTCAAAACCCATAGAACGTACGACATCAAGAGTGAACCGTCATGTAAACTATGGACTTTGATTGATAATAGCGTGTCCATGTCGGACCATCAGTTTGACCAAATAGGCCACACTGATGAGGGATGTTGAGGGGAGGGGAGGATATATGTGTGGGTGGGGAGGGCTGTGTGAGAACTCTCTGTATTTTCTGCTCAATTCTGCTGTGAGCCTGAAACTGCTCTAGGAAATAAAGTCTATTAATCAAAAAACAAAAACAAGAACAAACACAACGAAACAAAACAAAACAGCCAAATGAGGTGAACCAGGATTCAGTCATCCAAAATGGAGCTGGACGGCCAGTGGGAGGAACTTGGTTACAGACATAGTCTTGTTTCGGGGAGGGGCACGTTGTCCCCTCCCTCTACACATCTTGAGTCCTCTGGGCTGGACTGATCCAAAAATGGACCCCAGACGGATCGTTGAGCAGGAGCGACAGGGAACCTCCTGTCTTTCATTCAAGCACTCATGTGTCCCCGAAGCAGGCAGCTTTTCTCCGTTTTAGGACAAGAAATCAGCCCTTTGTGCGAAATGGACCGGGCTGAGAGACTTTGGTTTTGGGTGACCCGTCTGTGAAGAATCGAGACGGAGTTTGGGTTTTGGGGGGGGAAGCCCCTGAAAGAAGTCACGAGGTTGGTTGGTTTTCTCTAGGCTTCCGGGGCCTGAAGGCTCTCAGTGGGAGATCAGGGTGATTTCCTAAGTCCAGATGCAGGGAGGGCACCCTCCACGGAAGTGATTGATTTCCCGCTTTCAGGGAGACAGAAAGAAGAGTCTGAGGGTCCGGTCCCTCTTGCGTCTGCTGGCCGGCCCCTCGGCTTCTTCGGTCACTCTCATTTCTAACCTATCCGTGTGCCACGGAGGCACATACATGTTTGGGGTGGCCTCCCCTGGGTCCCGACACCGGCATCCATGGGGGGAGGGGGGGCATGAGTGGTCAGAACTGTATCAAGCTCAAGGGCGCCACCAACCGGTTTCAAAAACAAATCTGCCAGCAGCTGCTAGCTGCAGCCTTGTCGTTTCAAAGTTCCCGCCTTGCTCTTGTGGTGTTTTCTTTCGTTTCCCCTTCTCCACTTGCCCCGTGGGGTAGTCTGGTGACACACACTTCCAGTGCTTCTTTCTTGCATCTGTGTCTCCTGGGCTGCAGTCCTAAGAACCCCCCCATCCCCCCCCGGCCCCCCCCCCCCCCAATAAGCTCGTTTCTTTACCCTCCACCAGGTCTCCTGGCTTGGGAATCTCGGTTCACACCATGTGTCTCGTGTCCTCTCTGAATTCATGGGCCCAGCCATCCACCCTAAGGAGACGGAGGGAGGGAAGGAAGGCTTTGACCTGGCGACCTTCCTTGCCGGCATCCTCCGGATTTCGGACCCTTCAGTGTGCCACCCGCCACCCGCCATACCACCCTCACCCTGAGGCCTAGCCCTCGGGGCTCCGTCCACGCGGAAACCTGAACGCGGACGGACGGACCTGGATGGCGGGCGGGGTGGGGGTGGGGGGTGGAGGGGCTTGCTTCATCACCGCCGGAACCGTGGAGGCGACCGAGACAGACGCGTCCTTCAAGAGGTGAAGGGACACGTAGCCCGGGCTAGGTCCGTGCCACGGCATGTGATTTGGCTCTAAAAAGGAAACCAGGGGCCCGTGGAGCCGAGAGACCTGTGGGAGACAGGCGGGGCATTTCTGCGTGCACATGACTCCCTGAAAGGAGCCAATCTGAAAAGGTGGCATCCTGTAGGGTACCGGCTCTGGATGACGTTCATTCTCAAAAGGGCAAAAGCCCAGAGAGGGTGAAAAGATGAGTGGGGTTGTGTGTGTGCGGGGGTGAAGGTTGTGTCTCTCTCTCTCTCTTTCTCTCTCTCTCTCTCTCTCTCTCTCTCTCTCTCTCTCTCTCTCTCTCTGTGTGTGTGTGTGTGTGTGTGTGTGTGTGTGTGTGAGTGTGCGCGCGTGCGTGTGTGTGTGTGTGTGTGTGTGTGTGTGTGTGTGTGTTGTGGCGGGGGGGGTTGTTGATGAATAGGTGGAGCACAGGGGACTTTTAAGCAGCAAAACTCTCCGGTAGGTAGGCCCACGATGGGATGAAAACCAACGTGTTGGGTATGGCATTCCCTAAGATGGGGTGAACTGAAAGAACCCTTCTGGGTGTCTGCCCCTCAGCCGAAGTTTAAAGTCCTTCCTAAAGCCAGAAGGTAAAGACCCCCGTGAGCAATCTGAGCGGCCATTGCTGAGGGGTAAGAGCGAGGCCAGTGAATCCAGTGAAAGACTGACTGACTGACGTGGGGTCCTGGGTCCCTCGGCTCGACCCCCTTCCCCGGGAAACCGAAGCCTTCGACGCAGGGATGCGCTTTGACACGCTTATGTCTCATCAGAGAAGGTTTCTTCTGCCTGGCATTGTGTGACGGGGCCGAGAAACCCGTCCTCTCCTCCTTTGCATGAGGTAGCCGTCGCTCCCGCCTTGGCGCAGCGGTGAAGAAGGCTACCAGAAACACGGTTCTGCGTTTCTCTCTATACCGTGGGCGAGCGTCACGGCTTTTCCTTGCGTTTCACCATGCAGTCAGAGGGCATTATCAAAACTAAGCGTGCCATCCAAATTTTCCTTTTCCTTTTTTAAAGTGACTGTCAAGAACTTAGGCAGCATCGAGTGAAAACGTTGGGCACCTTCATCTCTTGGTTTGTATGGAGCCAGCTAGGTCATCAGACCCACATCACCATGATTTCTGAATTCTAAGATACTTTCCAATCCATGATATTGTACATTCCTGGGTCCTGGGATGTCATTCTGGTTGATCAGGTCAAAGGGAATGTGTCCCTCCGTAGCACTGATTAACACGTCAGCTTATTTAAACGACAACAGAGGAAATTCCCTTCGGGCGATATTCATTCCACACGCTCAAGGAAACCGATAGGTTGTGTGCCTGAGCCCACACAGTGTGACGCAAGAACGGGGTGGGGGTTGAGGGAGGGGGAACTCTGGCTAGTGTCCGGGACCTAACGGGAGATAGAGTGGAGGGTGATTTTTGCCCTTCTTCAGGGTCAGGGTGAATCGGCCCGAGGTTGACTTGTGCGCTCAGAAAGAGGGCCTTTATCGGATGCCCCGAGCCGACTTTTCTTTTCTTCTTCTTCTTCTTTTCTTTTTTCAGTTTTATTGATATAGGTTTGACATACAGCCCTCTATCAGTTTCAGGTGTACAGCACAATGATTTGACTTCCATAGATCGTGAAGTGATTATTAGGTAACTTTAGTGAACATGAAACAACGATATTTTAAAAGGGGGTTTAATCAACAGAACTGCTGTTTATGATGATCATCTATTCCTAAGAGAAAGGACAGATGAACACTCCAAAATGCAGGAAGTGCATAGGCACAGAATGATGAACAATCTTTACCCGTGCAGACGTTTTGACACCAGGATACGTGGAAAGCTGAAGTCTTAGAACATAGAAATATTTGGCTCTCCATTTGACCTGGAAATCTCCTTGTTGGAAAGAAGCTAATTTCTCCTCCTCATCCTCGTCCTCGTCCTCTTCCTCCTCCTGTCTTTTTAATTTAAAAAACAAATTTTTTTTTAACAAAAAGTTTTTATCTTTTTGGAGGGGGGACGGGTCGTTAGGTGTCTTTATCTACGTTTTAAGTAATTATTTAGATTTATTCTACGTTTTCAGTGGTGGTAGTGGGGACTGAGCCCAAGGCCTTGTGCATGCTGAGCACGCACTCTACCGCAGAGCTCTACGCTTTCCCAGAAAGGAGCAAATTCCTAAACATAGAGCTGGATGAGCAGGTCAGCTTTTTGATCTCATAGAAGCAGCGGCCCTGTTCTCTGGGGGAACCGTCCTTATCTTGTCCGTCTCGACAACGTCAGAAACGTCTACATAGCTCACAATGGCCTGAGACTGAGGCCAGGGGGCTGAATCAGGTAGAACCTGAAACCAAATGGAAGAAACAAAAAAAGGGGGGGGGGCACGCGGAGGCCTTTTTAAACGTGCACACTGCTGCGAGGGCTCCCTCGTCGAAACTCTAATTCGCAGCCTTCTTAAGGAGAAATATACATCTGAAACGTCTTTTTTTCCACGCAGAGTTTAAAAGCTTTCACCCTCCGAGCCGAAAAACCTTACCCGTCCCATCGGTTCTTTCTAAGTGAGTGGGTTCTCTAGTGTCCTACGCGTCTGCTGGGAAACAAGCTGCTGGAAAACAAGCAACTAGAAACCAAGCTGCACCAACATTTCCATGAGCTTAAAATCTTACATTCACACTTAACTTGCTTAAAAATGCACACGCTTGCTTTGTTTTCATGTTTTACACAGTAGATGACCTAGAACATGCATGATGCTAAAGAAATTGTGTGAGGGGCAATCCTGAGATTGACCGTGAGGGCACAAAGGATGGCAGATATTTCCTTAGGGTAAAACAATGGACGGTCATGGGAAGCCAGATCAGCCATTAACAGAACTTGGTTCTGGCAGGAAAGCATGCGGTTTAACCCCGGGGAAATATTTGCTATCTCGAGATGTCCCAGAGGCAATCACAGGATATACGCTTAGAAATTTTGCATCCCCGGAGGAGGGTGATTGTTCCTGGAAGGGTTAGGCCTGAAATGAATCAGTTAGCCAGCAAGCAGAACTTCGTGCTTCTGGTATGAAATATCTAAAGCCCCACCTCTTTGATCGCATATCTTTTTTTTTTTTTCCCCCCCTGAGCCGTAGACTCCCAATAAACAGGCTGTCGACCAGGCTTTTGGCACTCTAGATCCACGAGACCTTGAGTCCCCTGGTCCCATTTTTGCTCTTTACTTTGTCTCTTTGTTTCTTAATTCTTGCGTCGCCCGTCCTCAGACACGGTCCCGAACTGCGCTGGACGCAGCACCCGTCCTACCCGACTCATGAGTGACCTATAGTTTTTAAATGAAAGCTACAAAGTCTCTGGTCATGTCGATCTGCTGGTCTCGTCTGTATGAGACAGGGCATTACCTGAGTTTCAGAGACATACACAGACACACACAGACAGACAGACACACACACACGCGCGCGCGCGCGCGCGCGCGCGCGCACACACACACACACACACACACACACACACACACACACACACACACTCTAAAGGGAAAAAAGAACAAAGAAAGAGAAAGAGAAAGAAAAAGGCTCAGGGGAATAAAGGATTCGCTTGCTCTCTGTGACATGACCCAGCAGACCTAGTTGTCACAAGACAGGAAGCTCAACTCTCCATGTTTACATTATGTGTTCCTGAGCTTTCTTGCAGAAAATTCTCATGCATTTCTTTCCCCTCACGGAAGTCTTCTCTATTCCCCACAGAGCCTGGGGCGATGGCTCTGCACCCTGGAGGCGCCTGCGGCCGAGCCAAGATATTGGATGATTTGTGGAAGTGATCAGTGATCCTGAGACAAAGCCCTTCCTTTAGGTAGAAAAGCAAGTGGCCCCTGCTGCTCAGGGAGCTGGTGCTCCCCTTCCCCCCCTCCCGTCATGCCACCTTCTCCTTTGTGCACAAGCTATCGCTTTCGCAACAGAGCTTGGCTTGCCTGAGAGTCTTGTGGAAGCCATCCTCATTTCTATGGTACTGCCGTCCAAGGATCTGGAAAGGGCCCAGTCCCATGTATGCATGTAGGCACGTGTGTACGTCCCCGGCTTGTAGGCCTGACGTGTTTCTCCCTCCAGATACACTTGCCAGAGTTCATTCACGAAAGAGCTCTATGGAACTGGTTTTCAAGGGAACATGCAGGCAGGGAATGCGAACAGGAAGGAACCCAAATGTTTTCCTTCAGGTTGACATGATCTGGGACAGATCCTTCCATCCAGAAAACCAAATGTCAAGGGATTGGTCTCGTGAAAAGAGCCATGTCTTGATTGTGATGAGCAGCGTTCGAGGTGAAACTTTTTGCCTCCCTAGGTTTACCCCGAATCCTTGAAGTTCCTGTGGGTTACCTCTGTCATGAAATGTGTCAGCCAGAAAAATAAAATAAAATAAAATAAAATAAAATAAAATAAAATAAAATAAAATAAAATAAAGAGTCTGGGAGCGATGGCTGGCTCGGTCTCAAGTCTCAGGAAGTGTTCACATCCCAAGCAGTCCTGGGGGGTAGTGTGTGTGTTGGGGGGGGGGGAGGCGGCCCGTCTCTGAAAAATTGGTGCCTCCTCCACGTAGTTTTTGGTCCCTTGCAACTGGAGCGTCTGGCGACGTCCCTGGAATGTTTAGATCGTTTCCAAAGAAGATGAGATACGGAAGCGTTCGTTCCTGGCTCCATGAGTCGAAGGGGACGTGCTTTGATATCCTTCTGATAGGAAAGACTCGAGATCTGTCAAGTGTGTTGGCCGACATGACTGGTATACCTTCGGAGGACGGATGGACCGACAGACAGACAGACAGACAGACAGACAGACCGGAATACACACATACTTACTTACTTACATACGTACGTACGTACATACATACATACATACGTATGTGCATACATACATATATACATACAAGTAAAATAAAATAAAATAAAATAAAATAAAATAAAATAAAACAAAACAAAACAAAACAAAACAAAACAAAACAAAACAAAACAAAAGGATGCTGTGAGGAGAAAGTGTCTGTTTCTGGCTAGGACCAAATCGTGTCCGTACGTGGACCGGTTGGGAAACACTTGTGTCCCAGATGGTTCACCGTGACTTCCTCGTGAACATTTGCTGTGACCGATTCGGGCTTGCTTCGGAATAGTCACGGTCTCCGGAATAGTCACGGTCTCGTTCTGAGGAACGTCTCCTGGAAAGCATGTGGAGACCATCTTCGTCTGCCGTCCTTAGGAAACGTTCCAGCAGAGCGGGTGTCCGAGAGCCTCTAGGGGCGATGGCTATGCTTAATGGACTTCTGTCCATCTTCAGGCCGAATTTCGTGGAAGCATGCTGATCTGGCCAGCTGACAAGTCTGAATGGGGGTGATTTTTGGTAGAAATGCGCGTCCTTGGAGAGACCAGGGGAAGGGGAGCATGTCTCAGTGGAAACTCTCGTACAGCGTGATAGAGATGAGAATGCGGTTCTGTGTCATCATCTTTGCGTGCTTCCCGCCACCCTCCCCCTCCCCACCCCGCCCTGCCTTCCACTGATACGCTGGGCCACGTCACGCGTGCTTCGAGTTTTCTCCGATAGTTGGCCAACGCTCTTCCGACTCCCGTTGCCCATGGTTCTCCCGCTTTGGACTTGGCATCCTCGAGAACCAAAGCCGCCCTTTCCCTGAAGCCCCGCCGAGCCGGACTGAGCAGCTGGACATCTGCTGGAGAGAGATCACTGCCGTGTCCCCTCTCGAGACCCTCCTCCTGCCCATTGCTGTGGAGGCCGCTTGGAAAGTGGACCTGAACCCGCATGCGTTTTTCAGGCCGCCCGAGCCTCTTCGAGCCCGACGCCTAGACATCTTCCAGAGTGGTGGCGCTCCGGACTCACACCCGGGGTTTTCTCGTTGGCTTCGGCCACGGACCTTTGTCTTCCTGGAACGAAAGACCAGACCGGTTTCATCAGGTGGAACCATCTGCCTGGTGGCGGGACTGTCGTGGAGCCCTATGGACCACCCCGAAATGTATGTGCAGCCCAAGGGTGATCTCTCCAGCTGAACAACCATCGAGGCCCAAAAGGATCCCCCCCCGCCCCCGCCCCGGGAAGAAAGAAACTTTGACCTTGACCCTTAGCTGCCCGAATGAGAATTTGGATCGGGGTTGGGTAGGGTGATAGAGATCTCCCTTGGCCCAGTTCCCGTGCGCAGGACTTTCAATGACTGTGTCTTCCTGAAAGGACACCCGCCCCCTGACCATGCTGTCTCGTCATCAGTTTGTTTCCACGAGGGATGAAGTGTCATTGTGTGCACGGCAAAGTTGGCCGCTGCCTGTTCGGTCCGCCATCGCTCCGTAAAGGACCGAGGAAGTGTGCGTCGTGACCAGTGACAGATTTCGGAGCCCGTGGGTGGTGGACGGGTGTGTATCTGTTATCCAGGTCACGCGCGACGCGGTGTGTCGTGGTGTGGCCCGCCCGGCCACCCCACCTCCCTTCCCCCATGGAAAATCAAGAGAGAGTATTGCCCGAGACAGACGAAAGTGCAGCCACGAAACCTAAAAGGATGACCCTGGATGTCAACTTGGAGGTGGCTAGGAGACGGCTGAGCATGCATAGGACCACACTGCCACCGTGTGGGATGCTGCACATGTGTCGCCGTCGTGGTTTTCAGCTCCTCCACCTATTGCCCTCACCTACATCCACTCTTTATCTCACTGAACTCTTTTTGAACTCTTTTTTTTTTTTTTGGGGGAAGACAGTGAGAATTTTCTCTCTCTCTCTCTCTCCCTCCCTCTCTCTCTCTCTCTCTCTCTCTCTCTCTCTCTCTCTCTCTCTCTCTCTCTCTCTCTCTCTCTCCCCTACTCTCTCTCATAATTGACCTGACAATAGGATGTCAGTTTTCACGTGTCCAACATAGCGATTCGGGATTCTTCCATGTTCCACGATGATCACCGCGATGAGTCTGGTTACGGATCCGTCACCGGACAGCGTCATGACAATAGTATGGATTGACTCGACTCGCCCTGCTGTCCATGACAACCCGTGATTAATGTATTTAATAATTGGAGATAACTGGAAGCTTGTACTTATTCCTCTCCCTCACCCATTGCACTCATTGTTCCTTCTTGGTATCCATGAGCCTGTTTCAGCTTCCTTGCATGTGTTCCTGCGTATTGTCTTGGGGATTCTGCCTCGAAGTGACAACATCCCTCTTGGACTTAGGTCACTTGGTTAACATCATCCCCTCAAGGTGTAGGTCTCTCCAGACCACGTGACACTGTCCATTCGTCCATCCGCGGGCCCTTAGTGGAACTGCCGGGTCTTCCAGGAGTTTCCTGTGGGATGTTTTGAGGGACTTCTGTCCTGTATTCCCTAATGGCTTTCCTCCACCTCCGTTTTGCCCTCTCCCCCTCGCCCCCACCGCCAACCCCTGTTCCGTGTTGCCTTCTGTCTTCTGTCGGAGAGCGGATTCTGTCAGGTATGAGTCCATAGCTCTGTGTCCGCCCGCCAGCCCGCCCACCCGGCCCCATCGAACGGTGGTCTCTATCACATGTTCCGTCAGAAGCAGGCACTTTCTGCTTGTTTTTGGAACTTGCTGTCGTGATTCCAGGTTCTGGGCCTGTCTGGATATCTCTTACAAACAGAAATGCGTGCGTTTTCCCCCTTTTTAAATTGTTTTTGTTTACTTATTTATGTATTTACTTGCTTACTTATTTACATATATTTATTTATTTAGGCTTTTTTTTGTTGTTGTTGTTCTTGTTGCTGTTGTTGTTTTTGGTTGTTGTTTGCTTATTCGGGGAGGGGAGGTAATTCGTTTCTTTTGCTGGTTTGTTGCCTGACTTAGTGATTGCCTGACTCACCGACTTCCTTATTTACTTGAACGGAGGTCCTGAAGATCGAACCCTGGACCTTGCGCGTGCTGGACAGGCACTCTGCCGCTGAGTTCTACACACCATCCTCCCCCGCCCCCGCCCCTTCCCCATTTGGATACAAAATAATTTTTTTTTTCTTTTAAACTGAAAAAGTCAGTTTGGGTCTCCTGCCCGTGTTTCATCATTGGTTTGTTGGCTTCTAGGAGGTGGAGTTGACCGAGTTCTTGGACTGTTTAGGAGAGGAACCCCTGATGGGCTGTGGTGGTGCTTTTTCTACATTTTTGTTTGTTTGTTTGTTTGTTGTTGTTGTTGTTTTTTGTTAAAACCCCAGAGTAAGTTCTACAACTTGATTTCCCTTTGGTGGTGGGTTTTGTCGTTTGTTTTCATGTTTTTTTTTTTTTTCCACATGGGGCTACAGTTTCCTTGTCCACGTGTGACTGTGTGTCAAACACACACACCGACACACACACACAGACACAGACACGGGCACACATGCACACACAGACACGCGGATGCCCATGCACAGTGTTGTTCTGTGTAGATGCACTGAACCTCGATTTACCGAGCGGGTGGCTATCGACTCGCCCCCCCCCCCAACCGCCGCCCGCATTTTTTTGTTTTTCCTCCTCCTCCCTGTGGTTGTGGTCAGCCGTGCTGACGTCCGTGTTCTCACGACCGACCGCGAGTGCGTTTTCCCCACGCGCCCATTTGTTGTCTTTGGGCTTTGTCGCGATCTGTGCCAAGATCGATTTTTCTTTCCACTTCGATGGGGTTGACGGTCTTCATCCTTTCTTTTCTAGCTTCTGGGCTTTGCCTGTCTGCTTTCAAAAGACCTCCTGCATTCGAGAGGACGGACTCCAAAGCCGATTCCTGCGTTGTTCTCGGAGCGCTCGCCTGGTTTCGGTTTGCCAGCCCCCGCCTTCCCTCCCTGTTTCCCTCCTCCCCTTCCCACCCCCCCCCCCCCGCCGCCGGGAACCCGGGATCTCGTCCTGGTCGCTCTGGGCCACCCGCCGGCGTGTCCGTGTGATCTCCCCCGCCCGGGGAATCGCGTGGGGAGCGCGTCCCCTTCGCGGCAGCCGCCCGCCCGGCCGGCCGTGTCTTGCCAAACCCCGGCTCCCTCCGTCCTCCCCGCCCTGATCTGCTGCCGGGGTGGGTCGCGTCGCGTCGCGTCGCCTCATGCCGCCGTGCCGTGCCGTGCCGTGCCGTGACGAGGGTGAGCGGGCTCCGAGGCGGACGCCACGGGGTCGCGCCGGCCGGCCGCCCGGCGCCTCAGCCCGGGACGGTCTCGGGCGTTTGGGCGGCCGGCGGTCGGGATCGGTTCCGGGGACGTTGGCGACGGCTGTCGGGCGCCATCTGGCTGCCGCTCTTGAGATCGTCCCTCTTCTCCCGAGCGTCGGCGACCTCGGCAAGGGATGGGGCTCGGCGGCGGGGCCCGAGGCAGACTTCGGGGAGGCTGGCGACACCGGCGGTGACAGTCCCCGTGGCGCTGAGCCGCGGGCGCGTCCTGCTCTCGGCGCAGATTGGACTCGCAGGCTGATGAGGGGGTGACTGTCGCCGCGCTCCCGGGATCTCGTGTGTAGGGGGAAGCCGTGTGGCCTGGCCTGGTCGACCAGCATCCGCCTGTGCCCCTGCAGCCGCGGGGACCGACCCGAGCCGATCGGACACGGCCTGCGCCGTGCCGCCGCGGGGGAAAGGGACGGGGTGTCCCGCGCCCGGGCCGCCGGCGGCTAGGTGGTCCGGCCCTCGTCTGTGTCCCTTGGACGACTGCTCCCGAGGCGAGGAGCGGCCCGGGCCCAGTGCGGTGAGGCCGGGGACGGGCGCGCTGGGGTTCCCGGTCGTCGGAGGCGCCTCCTTGGATGAAATGTTTTCTGAGTCCCGATGGACCCGGAGACGTGGCTGGGCCGGCCCCTGTTGGCGCGGGAGGCCAGGGAGGGCGCCCCCCGGCCCGTAAGCCTGCCCGCGTGGGTTCCGGTGGCATTTGAGGGACCGAGACTTCATCCGGACTCGGGGACCGGCACGGGGGCGTCCTGCGAGGGATGTGGGGGAGGCAGGCTTTCCCCGGCCCGGTGCTCGGGAGCGGTCCCTCGTGGGGGGCCCTCTCCTCGGAGGCGCCTCTGTGGCATCTCCCCGAGTCCCCGGCCACGCGGGCGAGAAACGGGCAGGGCGTCCCCGGCCCGATCCCGTCTCCCTCTCGTCCCTTCCCATTCCCACTGCTCCTCCTCAACCCCTCCCCCTCCCCCTCCCCCCCCCGGTCGATCAGATGGCCCCCGAGAGCTTCGGGGCTGCCATTTATGGGGGTAGGGCTGGGGGCAGGTGGCCGGACCGAGGTCCCGGGGCCCCCCCTGCAAATCGTGGACCCGACCCGTTTCCGGGCGCTGTCATTTTTCCTTTCGTGTTGGGCATTTTCTGCCAGCAGATAGGTGCTGACACGGTCTTTCTCGGTGTCTGTCACCGAGTGTTGGGTCTCCGGACGCGTGTGGGGCTCTTGGGCTTTGTCTCTGCGTGAGCCCTGGCCTGGTAGAAGCTGACTCTGCTTCTGACACTTGAGCCGCCCGCTCGGGCCTGCGCGCCGGCTCTCGTGTGTGCGTCCGGCTGACGTGGCCCGTGGTGCCGCCTCCGGTCTCTGGTGGCCCGAGGGCGGTGGGGTGAGGTGGCGGCGTGGGTCTTTTACCCCGTGCGCTCCCTGCCGCAGGCACCCGGTGGTGGCCGGCACGACCCCACCCTCCCAGGCTCCGTGCCGCGTGTCAGGCATTCTCCGCCTGGGGTCGTTGGCCACTCTCCTCGTAGAGGAACGAGGAGTGGGTGGCGCCTGGCGAGGCTGAAGCAGGCCCCCCTCTGGTGGTTGTCCTCGCCGGGCCCTCCCTTCTGGCTCTGGGGCTTCCCTGCCCCATGGCTCGCTCGCTCGCTCGCTCGCTCACCTGACCGATGTGGTGACGTCATGCTCTCCCGGGCCGGGCCTAAGCCGCGCCAGACGAGGGACGGGACGTTCATGGTGAACGTGGCCTCTCTTCTCGTTCTGCCTGCGGGCCCCTCGCCTCTCCTCCACCGCCCGTGGGTGGCGGGGGCAAGGAAGGGGTGCGGACTCCGGCCCGACCTCGGTCTCCCGTGCCTCGTGGTGTCGGCGGGGCCGGGGTCTTGTGACGCGGCAGACACCTCTCGCCTCCTCGCCTGCTCGGCGTCTTGTCTCGCGAGCGGCCCTCCCCCGCGGTGGGGGAGGGCTGCCCCCGCCGCCACGCCACGTATCCCCTCGCCGGGGTGCGAGCGTGTCTCGCCTTGGCCCTCTGTGGTGCCCCTGGAGCGCTCCAGGTTGTCCCTCAGGTGCCCGAGGCCGAGCGGTGGCATCGCTTCCCGTCCCCAGCGTGTCCTCTCGGGTAACCCCTGCGGTGGTCGTGTGTCCCGAGCCACTCTCTTGAGCAGTGGGGGAGGGGTCGAGACGGTAAGCGAGGCGTGGCCCCGCTCCCCACCCTCGGTTGGGGCCGGGGCCGCCTCCTGGTCGTCGTCCTCACCCTGTACGGGGGGGACTGACGTGGCCGGGCGCACGCCGGGTGGGTCCCCCCCTCTGCGGGGCTCGCGCCCGGGCGTGGGAGCGGACGTGGTGGGGCCGGGTGATGTGCCGGTGGGGGCGGGCGCCTGTCTCGTCCCCACGCGGCCTTGGGTGCGTCTCCTCGCGAGGCGGCACGGGCTTGCCCCGGCCCCGACCGCGAACGCTCGCTTTTCGGCCCGCTGCTTACCCCTACCGCAGGCCCCTCCTGCCCAGCCGAGCGCTGACGTCCACCTCGGCGGACTTCCGTAGGCCTGAAGGGGTCCCCCGCTGGGTAGGGGGCGATGCGCCCTCGGTGAGAAAGCCTTCTCTAGCGATCTGAGAGGGGAGCCTTGGGGGGTACCGGACAACCCCCAGCCGCCGCTCCTCCATCCAGAGCGTGCAGTCGCCACGGGGAGCGACTGCCGCAGCGTGTGGGCAGGGCCCCGCCGCTTTGGCGTGTGGGTTGCGCCGGCCCCGCGGCGGGGCCGTGTGCTGCTCTTTGCCTGCTGTGGCCCGCGCCTCCCCCCTCCGAGTCGGGGGAGGGTTCTGCCGGGCCGGGCCGGGCCCGGCGTCTGGCGCGGGGCCGTGCGAGCGCGCGTGCGTGCGCGCGGGCTTTGCCTCCCCGGTGCGTGCCGTGGGGGGAGGGGCAAGGCGGTCCACCCCGACTTTGCCCCCCGTTGTCTCCCCGCCGCGAGGAGCCACCCCACCTGTTCCGGTCCCGAGCCGCAGCCACCGGTGGCGGTGCGTGGGCTACGGGTCGGGCCGCCTCGCTCGGGAGCGTTTCCCCGGGCCGCGAGGCCTGGGGGCGAGCCAGACGAAGCAGGATGATGTGGGTGGTGGACGGACAGACCGGACAGACAGACGGACGAGTGAGCGAGCGGAAGGGGCTACCCTCTGGAGTGGGGGTTAGCCTGCTGCGCGCGAGTCCCGGCGGCGGGGCCGGGGTGTGGGAGGAACCGCCGAGGGTTGGCTGAGGCCGGCCGGCGTCCTGGGCGTCGCGGGGCCGCCCCCACGTGTGGGGGTGGTGGGATCCTGCGCTTGTTTCCCCGGCGGCCCGGTCGTGTCTCGGGATTTCCCCTTCCCTGGGCTGGTGCCCGCCCACACCCCCGACCCCTGCGGCCGTCGCTCTTGTGCGCGAGCGGCCCCTCCTCGTCGTCGCCGGCCCTCCCCTGCCCGGACCGATGGCCACCCGCGCCGAGCTTTTCCACCACCGACCCACCCCCCCGTCCTGGGACCAGTACGTGGCCTCACCGCGTGTGGGTGCTGTCCCTCCCCTGGAGGCGGCCCCGGGTGAGGCGTCGTCGGACCCGACGGGGGGGTGGAGGCGGGGTGCTTCGGCACGGCACGAACGTTTTGTTTTGGGTGTGCGTCGGGGCAGGGCAGCGCCGGCCCGTGCGGCGGGAGAGCCTTGCGGTGGGCCGTTCTGAGGCTCTGCGGTGTCGGGCGAGGGTGGCCCTGAGCCCCCGTGAGGGGTGCCGTGGGGGCGCCGAGGAGAGAGAGTGCCAGTCGGCGCCGTGGGTGCCGCGGGACCGCCCCCGTGCCGGAGGGCCTGTGGCGGTGAGACCCCGTGTCGCACCCCGGCGGCCGACTCGCGTCTGGGTTTCTGGCGCGGGCCCCTGGCGGTGGCTCTACGGCCCTCCTCTCCCGCTTGCCGGCTTCCAGGCGGCGTCGCCCGTCCGCGGGCGGCGCCGGCCGTGTGCCGCTGCCTCCTCGCTCGTCCTGTCCTCTCTCTGTCCGTCCGTCCTTCCCACTTGTCCGCTCCGTCCGTCCGCCCGTCCCCTGGGGCCGCGCCCCGGTGCGTTTCGCTTCCCGGGCCCGCCGCGGCCCGACTCCGTGTCTGCCGCCGCCGCCCGCCCGCCCGCGGGCGTCGTCGCGTGCGGGCGAGGGCCCGTCGTCCCCCGCCGCCACGCCCCGCTCAGCCGCGCTCGCCCGAGTGTGAGTCGGGCCCCGGCTGGCCGTCGTGGACCGGCCGCCGCCGCCGCGCCGCCCCCGGGGGGGCCGGGCCACGCCACGGGCCCGAGCCCCTGTCCGCGCGAGCGCGAGCGCGCGTCGGTCGGCTTCGATGTGACCGCCCGGTGGCCCGGCCCCGCCTCCCCGGGCCGCCGACGGGGCCGCGGTGGGGCCGCGTGCGCCCTCGCCCCTCCGCGCCGGCCGCGGTGCGCTGTCTGCGTCCCCGGTCCCGGGGCCCGTGGCGGTCGGCACCCCCTCGCCGCGGTGGCGTCGCGGGGGGCCT
>NW_027328726.1:751269-763769 GCF_048564905.1 Vicugna pacos | reverse complement strand
ATGAACGGGAGTGATCACCTTTCCGGGGATGAGTGTCTCATGTTTGTACCGTCCTGCTTCTTCTCTATTTAGAGTAGACCTGTGGATGTTTCTTTTCGCATGGGTTGAGTGTTGCAAAACTCTTTTAGTTTTTGCTTGTCTGTGAAGTTCTTTACCTCTCCTTCTATTCTAAAGGATAGCTTTGCTGGATAGAGTATCCTAGGCTGCATTGTTTTGTTTTGTTTTGTTTTGTGTTTCATTCAGGAATTTCAATAGATCTTGCCACTCCCTTCTGGCCTGACGTGTTTGTGGAGAGAAATCCGCTGAGAGCCTTATGGGGGTTCCCTTGGAACTCACTCTTTGTTTTTCTCTTGCCTAAAGGCATTTAGGATCATTGCTTTCTCCTTGACTCTGACCATCTGGATTAGGATAGGTCTCGGTGTGGGTCTGTTTGAGTTCTCCCTGTTTGGCACCCTCTGAGCCTCCTGGACTTGGATATCGGATTCCTTCTTTAGAGCTGGGAAATTTTCAGTCATGCTTTCTTCAAATACCTTTTCGACCCCCTTGCTTCTTCCTTCCCCTTCTGGAACCCCTATTGTGCGTAGATGGGCACGCTTTCGATGGTCCCGTAGGTCCCTGAGATTGTTTTCGTTGTTCTTTATTTGTTTTTCTCTCAGCTGTTCTGATTGGGTTCTTTCTGTTGTCCTGTCTTCTGGGCCACTTATTCGCTCCTCGGTGTGATCTAGCCTCCTTTGGACAGCCTTTAGACCACTTCTCATGTCAGCCAGTGAGCTGACCAGTTCTCCTTGACTCTTCTTTAGAGCTTCGATTTCGTTTTTGACGTACAGTATACATCTAAACACTATCACTTGGAGGTCCTTCGGTACTTGGATCTCTCCTTTTTTGAAATCTTGATCTAGCAGGCCATCCGTGTCTATTTTGTGGATCGTGCTTTCAGGGAATTTCTCTGGCTCTTTTCATTGGGAGTGGTTCCTCTGCTTCCTCATGCTGCTCCTATCTCTCTGGCACTGTGGCTTAAGGAGTATCAGTTATCTATTGTGGTCCTTAAGGAGTTTAGGTATTTATCTAAAGCCTATACAGGAATAAAACTTTAAAAGGGGGGGAGAGGGAGAGGGAGAGGGGGAGAGAGAGAGAGAGAGAGAGAGAGAGAGAGAGAGAGAGAGAGAGAGAGAGGGAGAGGGAGAGGGAGAGGGAGATAGAGGGAGACGGAGAGGGGGATAGGGGGAGAGAGAGAGACAGAGACAGAGACGGTGGGAGGGGGAGGGGGGTGGGGGAGCCGGATTTTAAAAGAATGGAGGAAAAAAAGGTTTGAAAAGAGTGTACAAGCAATAATAGAAGAGCAAGTGGAAGCAGAAGAGCGATCGAGGTGAGACGTCTTCTAAAAGCCTTTAAAAAATAGAAAAGATCAGAAAATAAAACACAATTGTTTCAAAAGTAAATTTTTAAAAGGTAATCGGAAATAGAACAGACTTTAACAAGAGATAAAACACAGGATTTGAAAAGGAGGGAGAAAGAAAAGGTTTGAAGACACTGTGTAATCAATAATAGAAGAGTAAGTGGAAGCAGAAGAGCGATCGAGTTGAGACGTCTTTTAATAACCTTAATAAAAAGGAGAAAAAAGATCGAGAAACGATATCTGAAACCTGTAAATAATCAATAACAGGAGATCTAAACCAAGAGAAGAGAAAAAGGAAAGGGGGTGGATGTTTAAAAATAATAATAATAAAAAGATTTTCAAGGAAACATTTAAAAGGGATTAAAACCGTCGACGTAGACGACTGTTCAAAAGTCAAGGTTAAAAAGGTAACAGAAGGTAAAACCGATAGAAGAGAGATTAAAAAAGAGAAAGGAAAAGGAAAAAAAAAAGGGGGGGGGGGGACGTGTTCCCGGCACCGCGGTCGGATGCTGCGTTCCTCCCGGGAAGGAGGGTGGCTGGCTGGCCGCCCGCCCTCTCCCGGCCCCGGTCGTTCCGCTGCTCCGTGCGGCTGTGTGCTCCGACTCGGGTCGGCGGCGCTCCTCTCCGTAGGTGGGCTCGGGGAAGACCGTGGAACCGCCCCGCCCCTAGCTGCGTCCCAAAACTCGGCTCCTTCTTAGTCATGGTGGCGCGAGTTCTCTGAGGTACCGGGGCAGAAATATCCTATCTGCCTCGGGCTGTAAACGAATCTCAGTCCTGCCTAGAAGGCTGCGGAGCCCCAGGGTGCGGATTCGAGTCTCGGCCCCGCCCCCGCCCGCATGCTGCACGCCAGAGGCTATGGCGGCTGTGGCTGCGTCCCGCCTCTCTTCTCGCGAGAAGCGCCGGTGATGGCGCCGCGGATCTGAGGAGACGGAGGCTACGGCGCCCCTCCCCCCAGGGCACACCGGCCGTGTTGCTTTGCCTTTCTTTTCCCGTCATGTATGGGGGGGGGGGCGGGTTGTTCTGCTCTGTATCCCCTCCCGGCCGCCGCCCCGGTCCTCCGCCCGGCTCGTGCGGCCTGTCCCGGCCCCTGGCTGCCGGCCTGCGACTCGGGCTGGGTGTCGCGGGGACCCTCTGTGCCCCTTTCACTTGGATCGGTCGGTCAAGGGGTGCTCTGGGTAGATCTGAGGCTCGGGGGCGCCCCCTCCGTCCCGTCGGCCTCTCCGTTGGAGAGGGGCAGTTTTGGCGAACGAGCCCTATTCCTCCTCTGCCGCTCCCTCCCCGCGGGACCGGTCCCTCCCGCACTGTTTTGCTTTTTACTCTTTCTTTTCTCCTTTTCTCCTACCAGATTTTGGGCGTCTTTGTCTTTCGAAGAGGGCGGTGTTCTGTCGGAGTTCCGCAGGTGCTCTGATTGGCCGAGTGGGTCCGTCGATGTGAGTTTTGGTGTATTTGTGGGAGAGGGTGAGCTACGAGTGTCCTTCTACTCCGCCGTCTTGCTTCTCCGCGGGTTATTTTTGAAGAGTAGGTGCTGGGGATTGAACCCTGGGCCTTTATTTTTTGCATGCTAAGCACGGGCTGTACTGCTGGATCTCTAGGCCCTCCCCACCGCAACACACCCCCCCCTTTCCCACCGCCTCCATAGTACTCGATGAATCTCCTGACTAGATATCTATGCTTCCTTGGAATGGGGCCGTCCGTTTCTTCATCGGATGGATGGACGTCTGTGGATTCGTCTCGTTTCTCTCCACTGCGGTGGGTGGCATCGGGGCGTGGGGTGGGGTTGAGTGGCGTGGGCTGGGAACTGTTCTTCACGTGTAGAGGTGGAGCGGAGCGATGAGGATGGTGACTTTTTCCCCCGAGTGCTCACGCCGGGTGATGGAGGCCTGTGGTCTCACTTGGAAGAGGACTCGGGTGACTGGAACAGAGCCCGTGTGGGGTCGTTGTGGAGGGAGGAACTCCACCCCCCCAGCCCCAGCCCCAGCCCCAGCCCCGGCACTTGTACCTCATCGAGGGACGGTCGGCCGAAAACAAATGAAAGCTGTCAGAGGTGGAGGTGGGGGTGGGGGTGGGGGTGAAGGGGTGGGTGGGTGTGTGTGTGTGTGTGTGTGTGTGTGTGTGTGTGTGTGTGTCCCCGTTCCCCGTACCACAGTCCCTGGTCGAGGCCCCCCGAGCGGAGAAACGCACGCCAGGCCGTCCGTGCTCCTGGTTGTCCGGCCGCGTGTCCCCGCCGCCCAGAGATCCCGAACCGTCCCGCTCGCTCCCCTGCCGGGTGCCGTGTGCCACCTGCCTGTCGGCCGGGCGCTATTTTAGACACTGCGAAGAAGTCGGCCGGACGGCCGGGCCGGGCCGGGCCGGGCCGGGCCGAGCCGAGCCGAGCCGAGCCGAGCACGTCCAGGCCGAGGTGGGTGGTGCTGGGTTCGGAGGAGTGGGGTACAAGCGGGAGGCGGGCGTCGATGGAGGGGAGGGGGAGGAGGAGGGGGAGCAGGGATGACGATGGGCTGGGGGGCTTGGCGTGTGGGGTGGGGGTGGGAGGGATGGTAGCCATCCTATGACTTTCTCTCCCCACCCCGCCTTTGGCAAGTCTGTTAGAGTGACGAGGTTGTGCTGGTTTCTGGCTGGTGCACACCATAGTGATTGTGTTCTTCTTTTTCCTGGTCTTTTTCAGGAACCCTCGTCCCGAGGGACTGAATCTAGTGCCCTGTGCTGCGCGGTACGACCTAGGGGTCGAATCTGCCAGGAGAGGTCTTACAAGGATCTGGAGGATCCTGGAAAACTGCTACCATCCGGAATCCTACATGGATATTCAAGATCTTGCGGATGGATGGACGGACGGAAGACGGATCGAATGGAGGCCCCGCCCCATCCCCTGGACCCCTTGGCCCAGGAGGATCGTGATGGGTCTGGAAAGGACTCTTCCGACGAGGGTCTCGGGATGGACTTTCTCGGTCCGCGGAAGGTGTTTCTGCACAAAGAGGAAGAGAGGGGCGTTCTCGGCAGGAGAGCCCGAACCGCCTCCTTTCAGGGATCCGCTCCAGTCTGGGTCGGGGTCGGGGTCAGAACGCGACCACCGACGGCTCCCCTCCCTCGTCTTGGCTCTCCAACTTGGGAAACCCTCCTCCCTGCCCCCTCACCCATCTTCTCGTCAGCCTGCCTCCAGCTTCCCCGTGCCAACTACCTCTCTCATGCTGCCGGACTTTCCTCCCCCTTGGGCCGCCAGGAAGCTCTCCCACTCCTCCACGTGCTTTGGCTTGGAATCCCTGACAAACACAAGCGGTGCTGGAGGGCGGGGCCGGGGGCGGTGGCAGAAGGACTCCCTTCATCTTATGGGAGCGACTTTTATCTCCATAGGTGGCGATTGAGAAAACACATAAAATCACTCAGAAGAATACCCATGTGTAGTCTCCCGGACCTAGATCCGTGTCTGTCTGTCTGTCTGTCTCTCTCTGTCTCTCTCTCCATTTCGCTATTCTGTGTGTGTGTGTGTGTGTGTGTGTGTGTGTGTGTGTGTGTGTGTGTGTGTGTGTGCCTTTCTGTCTGTCTCCCTTGTCTCTCTTTCCTCTCCTCTCCCCTCCTCTCCTCTTCCCTGTTCTCCCCTCCCTTCCCCCCTCACCCCTCCGCTCCTCTCTTCTCCCCTCTCCTCCACTCCTCTCCTCTCCCCTCGCCTCCTCTCGCTTCCCCTTCCCTCCCCTCTTTTCCCTCCTCTCCTTTCCTGTCCTCTCCCCTTTTATCCCTCCTCTCCTCTGCGCTCTCTCTCTCTCTCTCTCTCTCTCTCCCCCCCTTCCCTTCCCTCCCTCCTCCCTACCCCCCAACCCCTACCTTCACAGGGCCTCATAGATTGCAATCGGTTTCCATGAAATGTGATGAAGAGGGAATGAAGTTTAGAATGATATCCCCATGCCATCGAAACCTTCTTCCCCAGGGATAGCGAGTTATTTGTGGTTGTGTTTGTTTTTGTTTTTCTTGTTGTTGTTTTGGGGTGCAACGAGGGCACAGGAGGCGTTGGGAGTGAGGGTGATGTTTCTCTTTCTGTCTGTCTCCTCCTTAGGAAGGATTTTAAGAGGAGGGAGGACTCACAGAAATCTACCATCTCGTCTCGTACTGCAGCTGTGTTTGAGCTTCCTATACGATCTGGGCGGAACACTCCCCACCCTCACCTCAAGCCGCCATCGCCGCCCCCTCAGCCCCCAGCACCCCCGTCCAGTCCCGCGCTTGGGGCGGTGGTTGGGCATGGGGGGATGTTGGCGGGGTGGTCGTTGGTGGGGGTTGGGGTGGTGGAGGAAACCGGAAAACAGACCACTGTGGCACGTGGCTGACTGGGGCTTCAGGGTGAAGGAGGATGAATAAAATGGCCGGAATTAGGCTAACGGATTGCTTCGTTTTGGGGCGGGGGGGGGGGGAGAGGAGGGGAGGATCATTAGGTCATTCATTCATTCATTCATTTGCTTGGGGGGGGGTGTCATTCGGTTTCTTATGCTCGCCCTTAAAACGGTCGACTCTTCTGACTGACCGGTTGCTGCTCACGGTTCCAGGCCCGTTGTTGAAACTGGAAGCTATCGATCTTACTGTTTCTACTGTATTTCACTCATTGCAAGTCATCATCGTGCTGGGTCTCTGAGTCCTTCTCCGAGGAGAAGGTCGGTCACGGGACTACTGACCTGACAAAATAGCCTGAGTGACCAAGAAGGCCACACCTTGAGTGCTTATGAGATAATGAGATCTAACCGCCAGCCTCTATAGAATGGGTCACCTGGGAGGCATCGTGACACCATGCTGAGTCTTCTGATGAGAAAACGATTCTGTGGATGGTGATCGATGCTTGATTGTTTGAGCTATGGCTCTAGAACCACCCCACCCACTCCATCCCCAAGGTGGGTACACAGTTTTGAAGACGCTAGCCTGCTGTGAATCCCCTTTGCCCGGCAGAGCGATAAAATGACCTCTTTTCTTCTAAGCTCCAAGACCTTGTCTCTGGATTCTTGGGCTCATCGGGGACGGGGGCCGATCTTTCGGCAACAAGCGTGCTTCAGAAACAACGGATGCCCGAGAAGGACACTCTGCCTCTCCCTCTTCTTCCGGGCCTGAAATGGGGAGGAAAAAATATCGCTTCCCCTGGAAGCCGGAGTCCAGAGCCCGCCATCCGGAGGGACTTCTGGCTTGGCCTTCTCCTGGGGTGGGGGGAGGGCACGCCACCGCACGTGTTCTTTGTCAACTCCCCGTTTCTCTCTTCTCGAGTTATCTCTTTGGGAAGGCTCCCACACTGGATGAAAACAGACAGACAGACAGGCTGGTATCTCTCCCTACCCCACCCTTCGCCCCCCAAATGACTGATCTTCTGTCCCATCAAAATCACCACTTGTTTTCCAACGTGGCTTTCTTGGATCCTGGAGGACTGACATCAACTTAGAGCCAAGATGGGCACAGAACTGAAGGACCTTCTCGGCTGGCCTAAGAAGTCTGTCATCGTGATGTGGGAGGTATTCTTCGAGGGACCTATCTGACTAAGTGCTTGACGGCCTTTTGGACTTTGAACCAACTTGGAGATAGGAACTAGGATGAGAGGGCCCCCGAAATAGCTCAGCAAACTCTTCTCCACCCTTAGAAGAGAGACAGACAGATAGACAGACAGACAGAGAAAGAGAGAGAGAGAGAGAGAGAGACAGACAGACAGACAGACAGACAGACAGTGTGTGTGTGTGTGTGTGTGTGTGTGTGTGTGTGTGTGTGTGTGTGTGTCTGTCTGTCTGCCTGCCTGTCTGTCTGTCTGACGGTCTGTCGGTCTGTCTGCCTGCTTATTGTAGGAACTCTCTGTCAATGGAAGTATAGTTGACTTACAATGTTGTGTTCATTTATGACGTACGGCATAGTGATTCACTTATTCACACACACACACACACACACACACACACACACACACACACGTATACTTTTTCAGGATAGGTTATTACAAGCTATTGAACATAGTTCCCTGTGCTAGACAGTAGGACCTACTTGTGTACCTAGTTTGTATAGGGTGGTTTATATCTGCTAATCCCAAACTCCTGATTTATCCCTCCGCCTTACCCCGTTCCTCCACCCTACCCTGTCCCCTGTGTTAACCATCGGTTTCTTTTCCATGTCTGCGAGTCCAGTCTGTTTCTGTTTTGTAAATAGGTTCCTTGGAGTCTTTTTAAAATGGAGTTATTTATGTATGGATGGGTGTCTTGACTTACTTTCAGATCCCACCTAGAAGTGATGGCATAGGATATCTGTCTTTCCCTGGGTGACTGACTTCACTAAAACTATGGAACGCTTCACGCATGGGCGTGTGTCGTCCACGTTCAGGGGCCGTGCTGATCTTCTCTGGATGGTTCCCATGTTAGTCTATGTCCTGTGGCAGCAAGCGCTTTCCTTAGGGTTTTTGTCTCAACCTGAAAGCCAGCCCGGAGACTGAAGGTCTTCTAGTTGCGTCCACTATCTGCCTAGGACCCTCTCCACGAATGTTTCCCATTTTCTCTCACCCTTTTGCCTTGGCATCATTGAGTACGAAAACGCTCCGTCTCCTGAAGCCTTGCAGACTGAAGCTGGACAACGGGAGGTAAACGTCAGAGAAATGGCCACAACAGCTCCTGTGGAAACCATCCTCGGGCCTGTTTTCGGGGGAGCCGCTCAGAGAGTTGAGCCGAACACCCCAGGACATCATCAGAGGCATTTCAAACTGCTCGAGCCGTTTCGATGACCCCGATGTGTGGAAATCTCCTACCAGACTGACCCCCTACTCCCGGCCCTGAATCTGGTTTCTCATCTGCTCCGACGATTCACCTTTGTGCTGTACTTTGGTTGTCCACACAAGTGCCTCTTAGGCGATACCTGACTGCTTGCTCCCTAGGCCTAGCTTCAGAAGCCCATCGACACCACCGCCTCCTGAGACGAGATACTACAACGGCAACAGTTTCCTTGAACAGACCTGTTCTCAGAACTAAGAAACTGGGTCCATGAAACGCAGGCCCCCTAGGAAACCATTCCCTCCCTCCTGCCCCCAGACCGCACGCACGCACGCACGGACGCACACGCACACGCACACGCACAGTCAACAGCCCAGCTTTTAATGTGTAAAACTTCCAGGGAAGTTACAGAATAGGGAAATGTTGGGGTCCAGAGTAGGCTGCCCCAAAATGTGCCCGATGGATTATGCTGAATGAAAGGGACTTCACAAGTGGCCAAGGGGGAGGGTATAGGTCAGTGGTAGAGTGTGTGCTTAGCAAGCAAGCACAAGGTCTTGGGTTAAATCCCCAGTACCTCCGGTCAAAAATAAATGCATAAAATCGAATTCCTCTCCCCGCCCGCCCCCCAAAGTATACACTGCTGTATGTCAACTCTGTCTCAATAAAACTGGAAGGAAAAAAAAGGAAGGGAAAAAAAAAAAAAGCATGATTTAACAAAAGAAAGAAACAAACAAAGAAAGAACTGCCCGAGGCAAGAGGAACACTCTGTCCCTCCTTTCTGCCTCCCTGGAAGCAGGGGAAAAAGAATTTTTTTTTTTTTTTAAAGTCTCCCATCCCAGAGGAATCTATCAAGTCAGAGGTCTGCTTCCATGCCCTTCCATGATTCTCAAACGGTTTAGTGGGGTTTACCCAGGTTAGGAAAAGGAGGGGACTCCTTTGGCCTGAGACCAGGCGAGATTCTCCCCCTCCCTCCCGCCTCCCTCCGTGCAGTTGGGACGGGGTGGCCTAAGGGTGGGGAAATTGAAACCAAAAAACAAAAGCCGTTCAACGGAGAGGAGCCGGAGGCCAAGTCAAAGGCTCTGACCTGAGCACAGAGCTTTCTGCATTTGAATGAAGCGATTGAACGAGGCCCTGCCGAATGGATCCTCCTGACGTCCCCGCCCCCGCTTCCAGGAGACAGTCCAGTCGATTTAGGACCCGATTTGGGACCGATCGGTGGAGGAGGCCTGGGCGGCGGCGGCAGTGGCGGCGGCGGCGGCGGCGGCGGCGGCGGCGGAAGCAGCGGCGGGGGGCGGGGGGGGGGGTGCGCGGGCGGGGGCGGGACCAACGGTCGCTCCAGCTCTGCCTGCCTGCCTGCCTGCCTGCCTGCCTGCCTGCCTGCCTGCCTGCCTGCCTGCGGGGCTGAGGCCTGAGGGCCACGCTGGTTCCTGCCACTCAGGGAAACTTGTGCGGGTGTTGCCGAAAGATCGCCCCCCCCAACCCCGTCCCTGACGAGCCAAATAACCCAGAGACAGGGTCTTAGAGTTTAGAAGAAAAGAGGCAGCTTGATTGCTTTGCTGGGCAAAGGGGACTCACAGCAGGCTAGTAGTGCCTTCCAAACTGTGAACCCGTCTTGGGGTTGGGGTTTCATGCTTCTGTGGACGAACAGGTTGGAGCATGAAAGGGAATCACAACAGGCGGGAGCATAAAAGGTGCTCATGATCAACAAGGGTCTCTGATAAAACTTCCTCCTAAATCTGGATGAGTGTCTGGTAACATGGGACCTCCTGGTGGTCTAGTAGGTCATCAGCCCGTGACCTTCTTTCTCTGGTCAGACTCACCCGGCGGCACCAGCGCCACGGAGGAACTCGGGGTGGGGGGGTGGGAGGGGGCTGGTCGTTCTCCTGAGCTTATCCTCCCGTGACTCCCTTCCTGGGGAAAGACTCAGACGTCAAACATGATTGTCAATTTGAACGATCAGAGGAAGGTCCAATCAAACAAACAGTTAGAATCGACAACTTTAGCTGCTTTGAACAGTGGGCCTGGGGCTGGGAGCGGTGTCTGGTCAGTCGAGTTTGCTGATCGTTCT
The DNA here is from genome assembly GCF_048564905.1 of Vicugna pacos. Lineage (NCBI taxonomy): Eukaryota > Metazoa > Chordata > Mammalia > Artiodactyla > Camelidae > Vicugna > Vicugna pacos. The sequence continues at coordinate 753,607 of NW_027328726.1, read as the reverse complement.
AAAAGCAAGCAGTAAGCATAAAGCCCAAAATTGGCTTAGCCTAAGTGCGGCCACTTCATGATTCCTCCTTCACTGGGGGCCGAGGCGTGGGGGAGGGCGGGGGTGGGGGACACGACTGAGGTGGCGACGAACTTCTCCGTGAATGCTCGGAGCCGAACTGCTCTCTGGGCCTAGGTCCAAAAAAGGCCTGAGTCTCAGCTATGACAGGTTCTCTCTCTTTCTGGGCACATGGACTGACTCGCCCCGCATCCTCCCATCCTGTCAGACCCTTCGGACACGCACCTCCACCCGAGGAGTTCTTTGGCCTCGTCCAGAAAAAACAAACACACGCACGAACAAAACCAACCGAGCACACAGAAACCCTGATGATCTCCTTGGACCCCATTCACTTCGGAGAGTCCCTCTCGTAGAAATCCCCTCAGCTCGATGATTTCACCATAGCCGCCTCCCTTTCTCTGCCGCAGTGACCCCCACCCCCACCCCCACCCCTGCGTGGGCCCTGTCCCTCTACCTATCAAAAACCAAACCCCAGGAGAAAAGAAAATCAGAATGCTGCTTTGAGCCACTGGATCTGTGAAAGGAACCAAACAGAAAGCCGAAATAACCAAACCAGCCGAACACCAAAAGCGAACAGACAGATACCCCAGAAAGAAGGGCACGCTGACCCCGGCCCCTTTCCTTCCTGGAATCAGGACATAACATACATCTACACCCCCCCCCCTCCCCGGCCAGGGCCTGTCTTTGCTCAACCCAATAGAAGAGCATTTATGTTTTGCCAGTTTTCTGGGTCCTTCTTTGTTTCATAAAACTGAGAAGAAATACGTGTGGAAGTTCTCTCCTATGAATTGAACAGACTGAAGATCCTTTAAATAACCAAATGAGGTGGAAGTGCCGAGAGTACCATACGGGAACACACCGAGACACATCATCATCAAATTGACCAAAATTAAGGGTAAGGAGAAAATATTAAAATGAGCGAGAGAAAAGCAACAAATAACATACAAGGGAACTCCCGTAAGGTTATCAGCTGATTTTTCAGCAGAAACTCTACAGGCCAGAAGTGGGTGGCACAACATATTTAAAGTGATGAAAGGGGAAAAGTGACAGCCAAGAATACTCTACTCCGCAAGGCTCTCGTTCAGATTTGAGGGAGAAATCAAAAGCTTCACAGATAAACGAAAGCTACAAGATTTCAGCACCATCAAGCCGGCTTTACAAGGAATGTTAAAGGATCGTCTCAAGTCATCAAACCCTAAGAAAAGAGAACAAAAACATGACAGAGAAAGGGAGGGAGGGAGGGGGGAGAGAGAGAGAAAGAGAGAGAGAGAGAGAGAGGGAGAGAGAGAGAGAGAGGAGACCTACAAAAGATGGCTTTCCCTGTTTAGGGTCTTCCGTTGTTCCTTATACATTTTGAAATTGTTTGTTCTAGTTCTGTGAGGAATGTCGTGAGTATTTTGACAGGGGTTGCACGGAACCTGCGGATTGCTTTGGGTAGTGTGGCCATTTTGATAGTATTGATTCTGCCAATGCAAGAGCACAAGACAGCTTTCCATTTCTTTGTGTCATTTCAGATTCTGGAGTATAGGTAACCTCCTCGATTAAGTTTATTTCTAGGCATTTTACTGTTTTTGACGCAATGGAAGTGTTTATCCCAGTTATAAAATTCTGGTTTTTAAAGTGGAGGAGGGGAAAAAAAAAAAAAAAAAAAAGGAAAGGAAAGGCCACAAATGGCAAAATATCCTTCTTTCTTACGGGTGAATTGTATTCCATTCCGTGTGTGTATATGTGTGTGTGTGTGTGTGTGTGTGTGTGTGTGTGTGTGTGTGTCCCCTCTTTTTATCTATTCAAATATTGATGTGCACTTAGGATGCTTCCGTATCTTGGCCATTATAAATGATGTTGCTGTTAATAGCAGGGTGTGTGTATCTTTTTGAATTCATCCTTATTTTGCGGTTGGCTTTATTCCTTTGATAACTATGTAAGTTTAAAAAGCTAAAGCGCTAAACCTTCCTGGAAACAATGAACAGTACGTATATGTAAATTAAAAAATATGTGTGCAGTAAAAAATTAAAAAATAAATACATGAATAAAAAAGAAAGAAAGACAAGGAAATTAGCTATCAAGCCATGAAAGACATGGAAGAAACTTAGAAGACATCTTACTAAATCAAAGAAACCGGTCTGAAAATGTTACCAACTGGACAATTCCAACCAAAGGACATCCTGGAAAAGGCAAAGCTCTAGAAACAATAAAAAGATCGTGGTATCCAGGGGTTTGGGGAGAGGGAGGGAAGGAGGAATGAACAGATACAGCGTGTGGGATTTTTTTAAGGCGATGA
>NW_027328726.1:746359-751169 GCF_048564905.1 Vicugna pacos | reverse complement strand
TTGTTTGAGCTATGGCTCTAGAACCACCCCACCCACTCCATCCCCAAGGTGGGTACACAGTTTTGAAGACGCTAGCCTGCTGTGAATCCCCTTTGCCCGGCAGAGCGATAAAATGACCTCTTTTCTTCTAAGCTCCAAGGCCTTGTCTCTGGATTCTTGGGCTCATCGGGGACGGGGGCCGATCTTTCGGCAACAAGCGTGCTTCAGAAACAACGGATGCCCGAGAAGGACACTCTGCCTCTCCCTCTTCTTCCGGGCCTGAAATGGGGAGGAAAAAATATCGCTTCCCCTGGAAGCCGGAGTCCAGAGCCCGCCATCCGGAGGGACTTCTGGCTTGGCCTTCTCCTGGGGTGGGGGGAGGGCACGCCACCGCACGTGTTCTTTGTCAACTCCCCGTTTCTCTCTTCTCGAGTTATCTCTTTGGGAAGGCTCCCACACTGGATGAAAACAGACAGACAGGCTGGTATCTCTCCCTACCCCACCCTTCGCCCCCCAAATGACTGATCTTCTGTCCCATCAAAATCACCACTTGTTTTCCAACGTGGCTTTCTTGGATCCTGGAGGACTGACATCAACTTAGAGCCAAGATGGGCACAGAACTGAAGGACCTTCTCGGCTGGCCTAAGAAGTCTGTCATCGTGATGTGGGAGGTATTCTTCGAGGGACCTATCTGACTAAGTGCTTGACGGCCTTTTGGACTTTGAACCAACTTGGAGATAGGAACTAGGATGAGAGGGCCCCCGAAATAGCTCAGCAAACTCTTCTCCACCCTTAGAAGAGAGACAGACAGATAGACAGACAGACAGAGAAAGAGAGAGAGAGAGAGAGAGAGAGAGAGAGACAGACAGACAGACAGGCAGACAGACAGACAGACAGACAGTGTGTGTGTGTGTGTGTGTGTGTGTGTGTGTGTGTGTCTGTCTGTCTGTCTGTCTGCCTGCCTGTCTGTCTGTCTGACGGTCTGTCGGTCTGTCTGCCTGCTTATTGTAGGAACTCTCTGTCAATGGAAGTATAGTTGACTTACAATGTTGTGTTCATTTATGACGTACGGCATAGTGATTCACTTATTCACACACACACACACACACACACACACACACACACACACACACGCATACTTTTTCAGGATAGGTTATTACAAGCTATTGAACATAGTTCCCTGTGCTAGACAGTAGGACCTACTTGTGTACCTAGTTTGTATAGGGTGGTTTATATCTGCTAATCCCAAACTCCTGATTTATCCCTCCGCCTTACCCCGTTCCTCCACCCTACCCTGTCCCCTGTGTTAACCATCGGTTTCTTTTCCATGTCTGCGAGTCCAGTCTGTTTCTGTTTTGTAAATAGGTTCCTTGGAGTCTTTTTAAAATGGAGTTATTTATGTATGGATGGGTGTCTTGACTTACTTTCAGATCCCACCTAGAAGTGATGGCATAGGATATCTGTCTTTCCCTGGGTGACTGACTTCACTAAAACTATGGAACGCTTCACGCATGGGCGTGTGTCGTCCACGTTCAGGGGCCGTGCTGATCTTCTCTGGATGGTTCCCATGTTAGTCTATGTCCTGTGGCAGCAAGCGCTTTCCTTAGGGTTTTTGTCTCAACCTGAAAGCCAGCCCGGAGACTGAAGGTCTTCTAGTTGCCTCCACTATCTGCCTAGGACCCTCTCCACGAATGTTTCCCATTTTCTCTCACCCTTTTGCCTTGGCATCATTGAGTACGAAAACGCTCCGTCTCCTGAAGCCCTGCAGACTGAAGCTGGACAACGGGAGGTAAACGTCAGAGAAATGGCCACAACAGCTCCTGTGGAAACCATCCTCGGGCCTGTTTTCGGGGGAGCCGCTCAGAGAGTTGAGCCGAACACCCCAGGACCTCATCAGAGGCATTTCAAACTGCTCGAGCCGTTTCGATGACCCCGATGTGTGGAAATCTCCTACCAGACTGACCCCCTACTCCCGGCCCTGAATCTGGTTTCTCATCTGCTCCGACGATTCACCTTTGTGCTGTACTTTGGTTGTCCACACAAGTGCCTCTTAGGCGATACCTGACTGCTTGCTCCCTAGGCCTAGCTTCAGAAGCCCATCGACACCACCGCCTCCTGAGACGAGATACTACAACTGTTTCCTTGAACAGGCCTGTTCTCAGAACTGAGAAACTGGGTCCATGGAACGCAGGCCCCCTAGGAAACCATTCCCTCCCTCCTGCCCCCAGACCGCACGCACGCACGCACGGACGCACACGCACACGCACAGTCAACAGCCCAGCTTTTAATGTGTAAAACTTCCAGGGAAGTTACAGAATAGGGAAATGTTGGGGTCCAGAGTAGGCTGCCCCAAAATGTGCCCGATGGATTATGCTGAATGAAAGGGACTTCACAAGTGGCCAAGGGGGAGGGTATAGGTCAGTGGTAGAGTGTGTGCTTAGCAAGCAAGCACAAGGTCTTGGGTTAAATCCCCAGTACCTCCGGTCAAAAATAAATGCATAAAATCGAATTCCTCTCCCCGCCCGCCCCCCAAAGTATACACTGCTGTATGTCAACTCTGTCTCAATAAAACTGGAAGGAAAAAAAGGAAGGAAAAAAAAAAAAGCATGATTTAACAAAAGAAAGAAACAAAGAAAGAACTGCCCGAGGCAAGAGGAACACTCTGTCCCTCCTTTCTGCCTCCCTGGAAGCAGGGGAAAAAGAATTTTTTTTTTTTAAAGTCTCCCATCCCAGAGGAATCTATCAAGTCAGAGGTCTGCTTCCATGCCCTTCCATGATTCTCAAACGGTTTAGTGGGGTTTACCCAGGTTAGGAAAAGGAGGGGACTCCTTTGGCCTGAGACCAGGCGAGATTCTCCCCCTCCCTCCCGCCTCCCTCCGTGCAGTTGGGACGGGGTGGCCTAAGGGTGGGGAAATTGAAACCAAAAAACAAAAGCCGTTCAACAGAGAGGAGCCGGAGGCCAAGTCAAAGGCTCTGACCTGAGCACAGAGCTTTCTGCATTTGAATGAAGCGATTGAACGAGGCCCTGCCGAATGGATCCTCCTGACGTCCCCGCCCCCGCTTCCAGGAGACAGTCCAGTCGATTTAGGACCCGATTTGGGACCGATCGGTGGAGGAGGCCTGGGCGGCGGCGGCAGTGGCGGCGGCGGCGGCGGCGGCGGCGGCGGCGGCGGCGGCGGCGGCGGCGGCGGCGGCGGCGGCGGCGGCGGCGGCGGCGGCGGCGGCGGCGGCGGCGGAAGCAGCGGCGGGGGGCGGGGGGGGATGCGCGGGCGGGGGCGGGACCAACGGTCGCTCCAGCTCTGCCTGCCTGCCTGCCTGCCTGCCTGCGGGGCTGAGGCCTGAGGGCCACGCTGGTTCCTGCCACTCAGGGAAACTTGTGCGGGTGTTGCCGAAAGATCGCCCTCCCCAACCCCGTCCCTGACGAGCCAAATAACCCAGAGACAGGGTCTTAGAGTTTAGAAGAAAAGAGGCAGCTTGATTGCTTTGCTGGGCAAAGGGGACTCACAGCAGGCTAGTGCCTTCCAAACTGTGAACCCGTCTTGGGGTTGGGGTTTCATGCTTCTGTGGACGAACAGGTTGGAGCATGAAAGGGAATCACAACAGGCGGGAGCATAAAAGGTGCTCATGATCAACAAAGGTCTCTGATAAAACTTCCTCCTAAATCTGGATGAGTGTCTGGTAACATGGGACCTCCTGGTGGTCTAGTAGGTCATCAGCCCGTGACCTTCTTTCTCTGGTCAGACTCACCCGGCGGCACCAGCGCCACGGAGGAACTCGGGGTGGGGGGGTGGGAGGGGGCTGGTCGTTCTCCTGAGCTTATCCTCCCGTGACTCCCTTCCTGGGGCAAGACTCAGACGTCAAACATGATTGTCAATTTGAACGATCAGAGGAAGGTCCAATCAAACAGTTAGAATCGACAACTTTAGCTGCTTTGAACAGTGGGCCTGGGGCTGGGAGCGGTGTCTGGTCAGTCGAGTTTGCTGATCGTTCTAAAAGCAAGCAGTAAGCATAAAGCCAAAAATTGGCTTAGCCTAAGTGCGGCCACTTCATGATTCCTCCTTCACTGGGGGCCGAGGCGCGGGGGAGGGCGGGGGTGGGGGACACGACTGAGGTGGCGACGAACTTCTCCGTGAATGCTCGGAGCCGAACTGCTCTCTGGGCCTAGGTCCAAAAAAGGCCTGAGTCTCAGCTATGACAGGTTCTCTCTCTTTCTGGGCACATGGACTGACTCGCCCCGCATCCTCCCATCCTGTCAGACCCTTCGGACACGCACCTCCACCCGAGGAGTTCTTTGGCCTCGTCCAGAAAAAACAAACACACGCACGAACAAAACCAACCGAGCACACAGAAACCCTGATGATCTCCTTGGACCCCATTCACTTCGGAGAGTCCCTCTCGTAGAAATCCCCTCAGCTCGATGATTTCACCATAGCCGCCTCCCTTTCTCTGCCGCAGTGACCCCCACCCCCACCCCCACCCCTGCGTGGGCCCTGTCCCTCTACCTATCAAAAACCAAACCCCAGGAGAAAAGAAAATCAGAATGCTGCTTTGAGCCACTGGATCTGTGAAAGGAACCAAACAGAAAGCCGAAATAACCAAACCAGCCGAACACCAAAAGCGAACAGACAGATACCCCAGAAAGAAGGGCACGCTGACCCTGGCCCCTTTCCTTCCTGGAATCAGGACATAACGTAGATCTACACCCCACCCCCGACCCCACCCTCCCCAGATGTCTTCTTTATGCCGGAACGAGAGTGACGTTCTTAGTGTCAATGGTGCTGTTTTGGAAATGACAGGCCAGCCAAGAAACAAGCACCACTCGGAGGGTTGG
>NW_027328726.1:741359-743859 GCF_048564905.1 Vicugna pacos | reverse complement strand
GGGGGAGGGCCCTCTCTGCCCGGCCTCGTGGGGAGTGGGGTTAGGTTGCCGTCGGCACGCGTTGGCGTTGGCGTTGGCGGTGGGACTCGGTGGTGGCGGGGGGCGGTGGCCGGCCGGTGCACGGTGTGGCCCCGTGTCGAGGGCCCGCGGCGGCGAGGACCGCCGGCCGTGGCTGGAGTGTGGCGGTCGGCGTCGGGGCGGTGGCCGACGTTTGGGGCTCCGGGTGGGGGGGGTCCGTGCCGTCCACGCCTCCCTCGCCCGCCTCGCCCTCTCCAGGTACCTAGCGCGTCCCGGCGCGGAGGTTTAAAGACCCTTAGGGGGGAGTCGCCCGTCCGCCTTGGGGTCGGGGCGGTCGGGCCCGTGGGGACTCGGGAGGTCCGTCCCTCGTCGTCCCCCAGGCTCCGCCTCCCCTGGGCCGAGGCGCCGCACCACGTCGCTCGCTGCCGCCGCCGCCGCCGCGGCCGTCGGGTGGGGCCTCGCCCGCCCGGCGGCCCGTCGGGACGGTCGGTGGCCGCGTGGTTGGTGCGCCCCCCGCGTCCCTGCGGGAGGCGGGAACCCCCGGGCGCCTGTGGGGTGTCCGAGCCGGCACGCGCCGTGTCGGTGCCGGCTGCGCCCCGTTGTGAAACCTTCCCGACCCTCCGGTCTGATTTCTCTCTGACTCGGCCGGCCCGAGGCGACCCCCCACCTCACCCTCCCGGGGTGTGGTGGGCGGGAGACGTGCCGTGCCACAGAACCAAAGGCAGAACAGAATTCTCGTACGACTCTTAGCGGTGGATCACTCGGCTCGTGCGTCGATGAAGAACGCAGCTAGCTGCGAGAATTAATGTGAATTGCAGGACACATTGATCATCGACACTTCGAACGCACTTGCGGCCCCGGGTTCCTCCCGGGGCTACGCCTGTCTGAGCGTCGCTTGACGATCAATCGCGCCCCCCCCCGGGTGTGTGCCCGTGGGGGGGGGGTCGCGCGGCTGGGGGTTTCCTCGCATGGCCGCGGTGCCCTCCGTCCCCCTAAGTGCAGACACGGTGCCTCTGCCCTCGCGCCGTCTGTCCCTCCTGCGGCCGACCCCGCCCCCGCGCCCGGGAGGGTGCGGGCGGCGGCGGGCGGCCGGCAGGCGGCGGCAGGCGGCGTCGAGGCCCGGGAGGTGCCGCCCGCGAAAGGGAAGGGAGAAAAAAGATGGGGGGGGGAGCTCGCGCGTGGCCGTGGCCATGGCCGTGGCCGTGGCCGCCGCGGTCCCACCGGGAGCCCCCCTCGCGCCGCAAGCGGTCTCTGGGGCGCGTCCCCGGGTGTGTCGCGGTGGTGCCGGGGTGTGGGTGGGGGCGGTTTGGGCCTCCGGGCCGCGCCGCCCCCCACCCCCCTGCCGCGCGCCCCCGCGGCCCCCGCCTCGCCCCGTCGGGACGGGCGGCTCTCGCCGTGGCCGAGGCGCGCGCGCGGCCGCGCCCCGGGGATGCGTGCCCCGGCGGCGACCCGCGGGACGCCGCGGCGTCGCTCGCCGCTGCGCGCTTTCCCCCGGGCTGCGGCCGCGGCCGCGCTTCGTGCCCCTGGGCCCTCGGGGTGGGGGGGCGCCGCCGGGCGTCCGTCGCCCGTCGGGGACGTCTCGTGGCCGTGCGGAGGACGGGTGGGAGCGGAGCGGAGCGGGGCGGCTCGCGCCGGGGCGGTTGGCGTCGCGTGGTGGGGGAAGGGGCCCCGACGGTCGCCGCGGGGCGGCCGCCGGGTTCCTCCCGACCCGCCCGCCTCCCGACCGACGGCCGCCGCCGCCGCCGCCGCCGCCCCCTCTCCCCTCCTCCCCGGCACGACGATGCCTCCGGCCTGGGCCCGGCGTCGCGCGCGCCTTCCCCTCTCGCCGCCGCCCGCCCGTCCCGTGCCACGTCGCCGGCTCGTGCTCCCGTCCCGTCCCGTCCGCCTCCCTTCTTCCTTCCGGCCGGCCGCCCGCCCGCCCGCCCGCCCGAACCCCGTGTTTGGGCGTCCGTGGGCGGGTGGGGTCGGTTGAGGGGGAGGGAGGGAGGGAGGGGGACCGGGCGGTCGACCGCGGTTCGGCGCCTCGCGCGTAGCCCTCTTCCCTCCGCCCTCTCCCGCTTCGCGGGCACCGTCCTCCGCGGGCGGGCGGGCGGGCGGTCGGTCGGTGTGGCGTCCGTCCGTCCTGTCGGGCGGGCCGGCCGGCCGGCCGTCGTCCGCCCTCCGCCCCCCCCTCCGAGCCGCGACCTCAGATCAGACGTGGCGACCCGCTGAATTTAAGCATATTAGTCAGCGGAGGAAAAGAAACTAACCAGGATTCCCTCAGTAACGGCGAGTGAACAGGGAAGAGCCCAGCGCCGAATCCCCGCCCCGCGGTGGGGCGCGGGACATGTGGCGTACGGAAGCCCCACTCCCCGGCGCCGCTCGTGGGGGGCCCAAGTCCTTCTGATCGAGGCCCAGCCCGTGGACGGTGTGAGGCCGGTAGCGGCCCCCGGCGCGCCGGGCCCGGGGCTTCCCGGAGTCGGGTTGCTTGGGAATGCAGCCC
>NW_027328726.1:706359-733859 GCF_048564905.1 Vicugna pacos | reverse complement strand
AGTTCTTTACCTCTCCTTCTATTCTAAAGGATAGCTTTGCTGGATAGAGTATCCTAGGCTGCATTGTTTTGTTTTGTTTTGTTTTGTTTTGTTTTGTTTTGTTTTTCATTCAGGAATTTCAATAGATCTTGCCACTCCCTTCTGGCCTGACGTGTTTGTGGAGAGAAATCCGCTGAGAGCCTTATGGGGGTTCCCTTGGAACTCACTCTTTGTTTTTCTCTTGCCTAAAGGCATTTAGGATCATTGCTTTCTCCTTGACTCTGACCATCTGGATTAGGATAGGTCTCGGTGTGGGTCTGTTTGAGTTCTCCCTGTTTGGCACCCTCTGAGCCTCCTGGACTTGGATATCGGATTCCTTCCTTAGAGCTGGGAAATTTTCACTCATGCTTTCTTCAAATACCTTTTCGACCCCCTTGCTTCTTCCTTCCCCTTCTGGAACCCCTATTGTGCGTAGATGGGCATGCTTTCGATGGTCCCGTAGGTCCCTGAGATTGTTTTCGTTGTTCTTTCTTTGTTTTTCTCTCAGCTGTTCTGATTGGGTTCTTTCTGTTGTCCTGTCTTCTGGGCCACTTATTCGCTCCTCGGCGTGATCTAGCCTCCTTTGGACAGCCTTTAGACCACTTCTCATGTCAGCCAATGAGCTGACCAGTTCTCCTTGACTCTTCTTTAGAGCTTCGATTTCGTTTTTGACGTACAGTATACATCTAAACACTATCACTTGGAGTTCCTTCGGTACTTGGATCTCTCCTTTTTTGAAATCTTGATCTAGCAGGCCATCCGTGTCTATTTTGTGGATCGTGCTTTCAGGGAATTTCTCTGGCTCTTTTCATTGGGAGTGGTTCCTCTGCTTCCTCATGCTGCTCCTATCTCTCTGGCACTGTGGCTTAAGGAGTATCAGTTATCTATTGTGGTCCTTAAGGAGTTTAGGTATTTATCTAAAGCCTATAGAGGAATAAAACTTTAAAAGGGGGGGAGAGGGGGGGAGAGGGGGGGAGAGAGAGAGAGAGAGAGAGAGACAGAGAGAGAGAGAGACAGAGAGAGAGAGAGACAGAGAGAGAGAGACAGAGAGAGAGAGAGAGGGAGAGGGAGATAGAGGGAGACGGAGAGGGGGATAGGGGGAGAGAGAGAGACAGAGACAGAGACGGTGGGAGGGGGAGGGGGGTGGGGGAGCCGGATTTTAAAAGAATGGAGGAAGAAAAGGTTTGAAAACAGTGTACAAGCAATAATAGAAGAGCAAGTGGAAGCAGAAGAGCGATCGAGTTGAGACGTCTTCTAAAAGCCTTTAAAAAATAGAAAAGATCAGAAAATAAAACACAATTGTTTCAAAAGTAAATTTTTAAAAGGTAATCGGAAATAGAACAGATTTTAACAAGAGATAAAACACAGGATTTGAAAAGGAGGGAGAAAGAAAAGGTTTGAAGACACTGTGTAATCAATAATAGAAGAGTAAGTGGAAGCAGAAGAGCGATCGAGTTGAGACGTCTTTTAATAACCTTAATAAAAAGGAGAAAAAAAAATCGAGAAACGATATCTGAAACCTGTAAATAATCAATAACAGGAGATCTAAACCAAGAGAAGAGAAAAAGGAAAGGGGGTGGATGTTTAAAAATAAGAAGAATAAAAAGATTTTCAAGGAAACATTTAAAAGGGATTAAAACCGTCAACGTAGACGACTGTTCAAAAGTCAAGGTTAAAAAGGTAACAGAAGGTAAAACCGATAGAAGAGAGATTAAAAAAGAGAAAGGAAAAGGAAAAAAAAAGGGGGGTGGGGGAAGGACGTGTTCCCGGCACCGCGGTCGGATGCTGCGTTCCTCCCGGGAAGGAGGGTGGCTGGCTGGCCGCCCGCCCTCTCCCGGCCCCGGTCGTTCCGCTGCTCTGTGCGGCTGTGTGCTCCGACTCGGGTCGGCGGCGCTCCTCTCCGTAGGTGGGCTCGGGGAAGACCGTGGAACCGCCCCGCCCCTAGCTGCGTCCCCAAACTCGGCTCCTTCTTAGTCATGGTGGCGCGAGTTCTCTGAGGTACCGGGGCAGAAATATCCTATCTGCCTCGGGCTGTAAACGAATCTCAGTCCTGCCTAGAAGGCTGCGGAGCCCCCGGGTGCGGATTCGAGTCTCGGCCCCGCCCCCGCCCGCATGCTGCACGCCAGAGGCTATGGCGGCTGTGGCTGCGTCCCGCCTCTCTTCTCGCGAGAAGCGCCGGTGATGGCGCCGCGGATCTGAGGAGACGGAGGCTACGGCGCCCCTCCCCCCAGGGCACACCGGCCGTGTTGCTTTGCCTTTCTTTTCCCGTCATGGACGGGGGGGGGGCGGGGGGGCGGGTTGTTCTGCTCTGTATCCCCTCCCGGCCGCCGCCCCGGTCCTCCGCCCGGCTCGTGCGGCCTGTCCCGGCCCCTGGCTGCCGGCCTGCGACTCGGGCTGGGTGTCGCGGGGACCCTCTGTGCCCGTTTCACTTGGATCGGTCGGTCAAGGGGTGCTCTGGGTAGATCTGAGGCTCGGGGGCGCCCCCTCCGTCCCGTCGGCCTCTCCGTTGGAGAGGGGCAGTTTTGGCGAACGAGCCCTATTCCTCCTCTGCCGCTCCCTCCCCGCGGGACCGGTCCCTCCCGCACTGTTTTGCTTTTTACTCTTTCTTTTCTCCTTTTCTCCTACCAGATTTTGGGCGTCTTTGTCTTTCGAAGAGGGCGGTGTTCTGTCGGAGTTCCGCAGGTGCTCTGATTGGCCGAGTGGGTCCGTCGATGTGAGTTTTGGTGTATTTGTGGGAGAGGGTGAGCTACGAGTGTCCTTCTACTCCGCCGTCTTGCTTCTCCGCGGGTTATTTTTGAAGAGTAGGTGCTGGGGATTGAACCCTGGGCCTTTATTTTTTGCATGCTAAGCACGGGCTGTACTGCTGGATCTCTAGGCCCTCCCCACCGCAACACCCCCCCCTTTCCCACCGCCTCCATAGTACTCGATGAATCTCCTGACTAGATATCTATGCTTCCTTGGAATGGGGCCGTCCGTTTCTTCATCGGATGGATGGACGTCTGTGGATTCATCTCGTTTCTCTCCACTGCGGTGGGTGGCATTGGGGCGTGGGGTGGGGTTGAGTGGCGTGGGCTGGGAACTGTTCTTCACGTGTAGAGGTGGAGCGGAGCGATGAGGATGGTGACTTTTTCCCCCGAGTGCTCACGCCGGGTGATGGAGGCCTGTGGTCTCACTTGGAAGAGGACTCGGGTGACTGGAACAGAGCCCGTGTGGGGTCGTTGTGGAGGGAGGAACTCCACCCCCCCAGCCCCAGCCCCAGCCCCGACACTTGTACCTCATCGAGGGACGGTCGGCCGAAAACAAATGAAAGCTGTCAGAGGTGGGGGTGGGGGTGGGGGTGAAGGGGTGGGTGTGTGTGTGTGTGTGTGTGTGTGTGTGTGTGTGTGTGTGTGTGTGTGTGTGTGTGTCCCCGTTCCCCGTACCACAGTCCCTGGTCGAGGCCCCCCGAGCGGAGAAACGCACGCCAGGCCGTCCGTGCTCCTGGTTGTCCGGCCGCGTGTCCCCGCCGCCCAGAGATCCCGAACCGTCCCGCTCGCTCCCCTGCCGGGTGCCGTGTGCCACCTGCCTGTCGGCCGGGCGCTATTTTAGACACTGCGAAGAAGTCGGCCGGACGGCCGGGCCGGGCCGGGCCGGGACGAGCCGAGCCGAGCACGTCCAGGCCGAGGTGGGTGGTGCTGGGTTCAGAGGAGTGGGGTACAAGCGGGAGGCGGGCGTCGATGGAGGGGAGGGGGAGGGGGAGGGGGAGCAGGGATGACGATGGGCTGGGGGGCTTGGCGTGTGGGGTGGGTGGGGGTGGGAGGGATGGTAGCCATCCTATGACTTTCTCTCCCCACCCCGCCTTTGGCAAGTCTGTTAGAGTGACGAGGTTGTGCTGGTTTCTGGCTGGTGCACACCATAGTGATTGTGTTCTTCTTTTTCCTGGTCTTTTTCAGGAACCCTCGTCCCGAGGGACTGAATCTAGTGCCCTGTGCTGCGCGGTACGACCTAGAGGTCGAATCTGCCAGGAGAGGTCTTACAAGGATCTGGAGGATCCTGGAAAACTGCTACCATCCGGAATCCTACATGGATATTCAAGATCTTGCGGATGGATGGACGGACGGAAGACGGATCGAATGGAGGCCCCGCCCCATCCCCTGGACCCCTTGGCCCAGGAGGATCGTGATGGGTCTGGAAAGGACTCTTCCGACGAGGGTCTCGGGATGGACTTTCTCGGTCCGCGGAAGGTGTTTCTGCACAAAGAGGAAGAGAGGGGCGTTCTCGGCCGGAGAGCCCGAACCGCCTCCTTTCAGGGATCCGCTCCAGTCTGGGTCGGGGTTGGGGTCAGAACGCGACCACCGACGGCTCCCCTCCCTCGTCTTGGCTCTCCAACTTGGGAAACCCTCCTCCCTGCCCCCTCACCCATCTTCTCGTCAGCCTGCCTCCAGCTTCCCCGTGCCAACTACCTCTCTCATGCTGCCGGACTTTCCTCCCCCTTGGGCCGCCAGGAAGCTCTCCCACTCCTCCACGTGCTTTGGCTTGGAATCCCTGACAAACACAAGCGGTGCTGGAGGGCGGGGCCGGGGGCAGTGGCAGAAGGACTCCCTTCATCTTATGGGAGCGACTTTTATCTCCATAGGTGGCGATTGAGAAAACACATAAAATCACTCAGAAGAATACCCATGTGTAGTCTCCCTGACCTAGATCCGTGTCTGTCTGTCTGTCTGTCTGTCTCTCTCTGTCTCTCTCTCTCCATTTCGCTATTCTGTGTGTGTGTGTGTGTGTGTGTGTGTGTGTGTGTGTGTGTGTGTGTGTGTGCGCGCGCGCGCACGCACGCGTGTGCCTTTCTGTCTGTCTCCCTTGTCTCTCTTTCCTCTCCTCTCCCCTCCTCTCCTCTTCCCTGTTCTCCCCTCCCTTCCCCCCTCACCCCTCCGCTCCTCTCTTCTCCCCTCCCCTCCACTCCTCTCCTCTCCCCTCGCCTCCTCTCGCTTCCCCTTCCCTCCCCTCTTTTCCCTCCTCTCCTTTCCTGTCCTCTCCCCTTTTATCCCTCCTCTCCTCTGCTCTCTCTCTCTCCCCCCCTTCCCTTCCCTCCCTCCTCCCTAACCCCCCAACCCCTACCTTCACAGGGCCTCATAGATTGAAATCGGTTTCCATGAAATGTGATGAAGAGGGAATGAAGTTTAGAATGATATCCCCATGCCATCGAAACCTTCTTCCCCAGGGACAGCGAGTTATTTGTGGTTGTGTTTGTTTTTGTTTTTCTTGTTGTTGTTTTGGGGTGCAACGAGGGCACAGGAGGCGTTGGGAGTGAGGGTGATGTTTCTCTTTCTGTCTGTCTCCTCCTTAGGAAGGATTTTAAGAGGAGGGAGGACTCACAGAAATCTACCATCTCGTCTCGTACTGCAGCTGTGTTTGAGCTTCCTATACGATCTGGGCGGAACACTCCCCACCCTCACCTCAAGCCGCCATCGCCGCCCCCTCAGCCCCCAGCACCCCCGTCCAGTCCCGCGCTTGGGGTGGTGGTTGGGCATGGGGGGATGTTGGCGGGGTGGTCGTTGGTGGGGGTTGGGGTGGTGGAGGAAACCAGAAAACAGACCACTGTGGCACGTGGCTGACTGGGGCTTCAGGGTGAAGGAGGATGAATAAAATGGCCGGAATTAGGCTAACGGATTGCTTCGTTTTTGGGCGGGGGTGGGGGGGGAGAGGAGGGGAGGATCATTAGGTCATTCATTCATTCATTTGCTTGGGGGGGGGGTGTCATTCGGTTTCTTATGCTCGCCCTTAAAACGGTCGACTCTTCTGACTGACCGGTTGCTGCTCACGGTTCCAGGCCCGTTGTTGAAACTGGAAGCTATCGATCTTACTGTTTCTACTGTATTTCAGTCATTGCAAGTCATCATCGTGCTGGGTCTCTGAGTCCTTCTCCGAGGAGAAGGTCGGTCGGTCACGGGACTACTGACCTGACAAAATAGCCTGAGTGACCAAGAAGGCCACACCTTGAGTGCTTATGAGATAATGAGATCTAACCGCCAGCCTC
Organism: Vicugna pacos; assembly: GCF_048564905.1. Taxonomy (NCBI): domain Eukaryota; kingdom Metazoa; phylum Chordata; class Mammalia; order Artiodactyla; family Camelidae; genus Vicugna; species Vicugna pacos. The sequence goes on along the minus strand of NW_027328726.1, from coordinate 727,828 downwards.
TATAGAATGGGTCACCTGGGAGGCATCGTGACACCATGCTGAGTCTTCTGATGAGAAAACGATTCTGTGGATGGTGATCGATGCTTGATTGTTTGAGCTATGGCTCTAGAACCACCCCACCCACTCCATCCCCAAGGTGGGTACACAGTTTTGAAGACGCTAGCCTGCTGTGAATCCCCTTTGCCCGGCAGAGCGATAAAATGACCTCTTTTCTTCTAAGCTCCAAGGCCTCGTCTCTGGATTCTTGGGCTCATCGGGGACGGGGGCCGATCTTTCGGCAACAAGCGTGCTTCAGAAACAACGGATGCCCGAGAAGGACACTCTGCCTCTCCCTCTTCTTCCGGGCCTGAAATGGGGAGGAAAAAATATCGCTTCCCCTGGAAGCCGGAGTCCAGAGCCCGCCATCCGGAGGGACTTCTGGCTTGGCCTTCTCCTGGGGTGGGGGGAGGGCACGCCACCGCACGTGTTCTTTGTCAACTCCCCGTTTCTCTCTTCTCGAGTTATCTCTTTGGGAAGGCTCCCACACTGGATGAAAACAGACAGACAGGCTGGTATCTCTCCCTACCCCACCCTTCGCCCCCCAAATGACTGATCTTCTGTCCCATCAAAATCACCACTTGTTTTCCAACGTGGCTTTCTTGGATCCTGGAGGACTGACATCAACTTAGAGCCAAGATGGGCACAGAACTGAAGGACCTTCTCGGCTGGCCTAAGAAGTCTGTCATCGTGATGTGGGAGGTATTCTTCGAGGGACCTATCTGACTAAGTGCTTGACGGCCTTTTGGACTTTGAACCAACTTGGAGATAGGAACTAGGATGAGAGGGCCCCCGAAATAGCTCAGCAAACTCTTCTCCACCCTTAGAAGAGAGACAGACAGATAGACAGACAGACAGAGAAAGAGAGAGAGAGAGAGAGAGAGAGAGAGAGAGAGACAGACAGACAGACAGGCAGACAGACAGACAGACAGTGTGTGTGTGTGTGTGTGTGTGTGTGTGTGTGTGTGTCTGTCTGTCTGTCTGTCTGCCTGCCTGTCTGTCTGTCTGACGGTCTGTCGGTCTGTCTGCCTGCTTATTGTAGGAACTCTCTGTCAATGGAAGTATAGTTGACTTACAATGTTGTGTTCATTTATGACGTACAGCATAGTGATTCACTTATTCACACACACACACACACACACACACACACACACACACACACGCATACTTTTTCAGGATAGGTTATTACAAGCTATTGAACATAGTTCCCTGTGCTAGACAGTAGGACCTACTTGTGTACCTAGTTTGTATAGGGTGGTTTATATCTGCTAATCCCAAACTCCTGATTTATCCCTCCGCCTTACCCCGTTCCTCCACCCTACCCTGTCCCCTGTGTTAACCATCGGTTTCTTTTCCATGTCTGCGAGTCCAGTCTGTTTCTGTTTTGTAAATAGGTTCCTTGGAGTCTTTTTAAAATGGAGTTATTTATGTATGGATGGGTGTCTTGACTTACTTTCAGATCCCACCTAGAAGTGATGGCATAGGATATCTGTCTTTCCCTGGGTGACTGACTTCACTAAAACTATGGAACGCTTCACGCATGGGCGTGTGTCGTCCACGTTCAGGGGCCGTGCTGATCTTCTCTGGATGGTTCCCATGTTAGTCTATGTCCTGTGGCAGCAAGCGCTTTCCTTAGGGTTTTTGTCTCAACCTGAAAGCCAGCCCGGAGACTGAAGGTCTTCTAGTTGCCTCCACTATCTGCCTAGGACCCTCTCCACGAATGTTTCCCATTTTCTCTCACCCTTTTGCCTTGGCATCATTGAGTACGAAAACGCTCCGTCTCCTGAAGCCCTGCAGACTGAAGCTGGACAACGGGAGGTAAACGTCAGAGAAATGGCCACAACAGCTCCTGTGGAAACCATCCTCGGGCCTGTTTTCGGGGGAGCCGCTCAGAGAGTTGAGCCGAACACCCCAGGACCTCATCAGAGGCATTTCAAACTGCTCGAGCCGTTTCGATGACCCCGATGTGTGGAAATCTCCTACCAGACTGACCCCCTACTCCCGGCCCTGAATCTGGTTTCTCATCTGCTCCGACGATTCACCTTTGTGCTGTACTTTGGTTGTCCACACAAGTGCCTCTTAGGCGATACCTGACTGCTTGCTCCCTAGGCCTAGCTTCAGAAGCCCATCGACACCACCGCCTCCTGAGACGAGATACTACAACTGTTTCCTTGAACAGGCCTGTTCTCAGAACTGAGAAACTGGGTCCATGGAACGCAGGCCCCCTAGGAAACCATTCCCTCCCTCCTGCCCCCAGACCGCACGCACGCACGCACGGACGCACACGCACACGCACAGTCAACAGCCCAGCTTTTAATGTGTAAAACTTCCAGGGAAGTTACAGAATAGGGAAATGTTGGGGTCCAGAGTAGGCTGCCCCAAAATGTGCCCGATGGATTATGCTGAATGAAAGGGACTTCACAAGTGGCCAAGGGGGAGGGTATAGGTCAGTGGTAGAGTGTGTGCTTAGCAAGCAAGCACAAGGTCTTGGGTTAAATCCCCAGTACCTCCGGTCAAAAATAAATGCATAAAATCGAATTCCTCTCCCCGCCCGCCCCCCAAAGTATACACTGCTGTATGTCAACTCTGTCTCAATAAAACTGGAAGGAAAAAAAGGAAGGAAAAAAAAAAAAGCATGATTTAACAAAAGAAAGAAACAAAGAAAGAACTGCCCGAGGCAAGAGGAACACTCTGTCCCTCCTTTCTGCCTCCCTGGAAGCAGGGGAAAAAGAATTTTTTTTTTTTAAAGTCTCCCATCCCAGAGGAATCTATCAAGTCAGAGGTCTGCTTCCATGCCCTTCCATGATTCTCAAACGGTTTAGTGGGGTTTACCCAGGTTAGGAAAAGGAGGGGACTCCTTTGGCCTGAGACCAGGCGAGATTCTCCCCCTCCCTCCCGCCTCCCTCCGTGCAGTTGGGACGGGGTGGCCTAAGGGTGGGGAAATTGAAACCAAAAAACAAAAGCCGTTCAACAGAGAGGAGCCGGAGGCCAAGTCAAAGGCTCTGACCTGAGCACAGAGCTTTCTGCATTTGAATGAAGCGATTGAACGAGGCCCTGCCGAATGGATCCTCCTGACGTCCCCGCCCCCGCTTCCAGGAGACAGTCCAGTCGATTTAGGACCCGATTTGGGACCGATCGGTGGAGGAGGCCTGGGCGGCGGCGGCAGTGGCGGCGGCGGCGGCGGCGGCGGCGGCGGCGGCGGCGGCGGCGGCGGCGGCGGCGGCGGCGGCGGAAGCAGCGGCGGGGGGCGGGGGGGGATGCGCGGGCGGGGGCGGGACCAACGGTCGCTCCAGCTCTGCCTGCCTGCCTGCCTGCCTGCCTGCGGGGCTGAGGCCTGAGGGCCACGCTGGTTCCTGCCACTCAGGGAAACTTGTGCGGGTGTTGCCGAAAGATCGCCCTCCCCAACCCCGTCCCTGACGAGCCAAATAACCCAGAGACAGGGTCTTAGAGTTTAGAAGAAAAGAGGCAGCTTGATTGCTTTGCTGGGCAAAGGGGACTCACAGCAGGCTAGTGCCTTCCAAACTGTGAACCCGTCTTGGGGTTGGGGTTTCATGCTTCTGTGGACGAACAGGTTGGAGCATGAAAGGGAATCACAACAGGCGGGAGCATAAAAGGTGCTCATGATCAACAAAGGTCTCTGATAAAACTTCCTCCTAAATCTGGATGAGTGTCTGGTAACATGGGACCTCCTGGTGGTCTAGTAGGTCATCAGCCCGTGACCTTCTTTCTCTGGTCAGACTCACCCGGCGGCACCAGCGCCACGGAGGAACTCGGGGTGGGGGGGTGGGAGGGGGCTGGTCGTTCTCCTGAGCTTATCCTCCCGTGACTCCCTTCCTGGGGCAAGACTCAGACGTCAAACATGATTGTCAATTTGAACGATCAGAGGAAGGTCCAATCAAACAGTTAGAATCGACAACTTTAGCTGCTTTGAACAGTGGGCCTGGGGCTGGGAGCGGTGTCTGGTCAGTCGAGTTTGCTGATCGTTCTAAAAGCAAGCAGTAAGCATAAAGCCAAAAATTGGCTTAGCCTAAGTGCGGCCACTTCATGATTCCTCCTTCACTGGGGGCCGAGGCGCGGGGGAGGGCGGGGGTGGGGGACACGACTGAGGTGGCGACGAACTTCTCCGTGAATGCTCGGAGCCGAACTGCTCTCTGGGCCTAGGTCCAAAAAAGGCCTGAGTCTCAGCTATGACAGGTTCTCTCTCTTTCTGGGCACATGGACTGACTCGCCCCGCATCCTCCCATCCTGTCAGACCCTTCGGACACGCACCTCCACCCGAGGAGTTCTTTGGCCTCGTCCAGAAAAAACAAACACACGCACGAACAAAACCAACCGAGCACACAGAAACCCTGATGATCTCCTTGGACCCCATTCACTTCGGAGAGTCCCTCTCGTAGAAATCCCCTCAGCTCGATGATTTCACCATAGCCGCCTCCCTTTCTCTGCCGCAGTGACCCCCACCCCCACCCCCACCCCCACCCCTGCGTGGGCCCTGTCCCTCTACCTATCAAAAACCAAACCCCAGGAGAAAAGAAAATCAGAATGCTGCTTTGAGCCACTGGATCTGTGAAAGGAACCAAACAGAAAGCCGAAATAACCAAACCAGCCGAACACCAAAAGCGAACAGACAGATACCCCAGAAAGAAGGGCACGCTGACCCTGGCCCCTTTCCTTCCTGGAATCAGGACATAACGTAGATCTACACCCCACCCCCGACCCCACCCTCCCCAGATGTCTTCTTTATGCCGGAACGAGAGTGACGTTCTTAGTGTCAATGGTGCTGTTTTGGAAATGACAGGCCAGCCAAGAAACAAGCACCACTCGGAGGGTTGGAGTACTCAGATTTCTTACGCCGGCGGGCTCAGAGGGGCTTCTGCTCCTAAGCCCTGAGCACCCCCAAGACGTGCACGTGAGGTTTTATAGGGTTAAGTACAAGCTTGGGGTATTCGGCCAATAGGCACGCGATAGCTTTAGCAACAACATTATCACAAGAGTAGAGGCAGTGAGGCGGCAAACCGACATTTCAAGGCCAGATATGTCTCTTTGAAAATCCAGCTGGCTAGCAAAGCATGAATAGGGAATCAGCAAACCGACACTTATTAATTTAGATTTACGAGTTAGCCCAGCAGACCTCAGATCAGGAATCCGACACTTGTTACACTTAGATTTGTGACTTAGCTTGTTAGCCCATCTGGGCTTTTCCTTCACAGTGTAAAGCGGAGAAGGAGAGAATTCTGTACAAACAGACCTCGATGAAAAGAATCCTCATCCTCTTTTAGGCCCCCACCTCAACACACACACACACACACACACACACACACACACACACGCGCGCGCACACGCACACGCACACACACACACACACACACGCGCACACACACGCATGCACGCACGCGCGCGTATAGTTACTCCTGTTCTCTCTCTCTCTCTTTCTCTCTCCCTCTTCCTTTATTACTGATGTTTTTAAAAATGTTTACTGATAACACAGAAAAAAATTGCTGAAGTGTTGTCCAGGAATGATATTCATTTTTGAAAACATGATATATATTGTAAAGGATTTGGGCTCCCTTAGAAAAATCCCAGTCCAGGCACGATTGTATAGCACCTCTTTTCACTTTCAAGTATCTCATTTCAGACAATAAAGTAGCCTGTCATCTTCCTTGTGCATGACGTTTGTAACTGGCACAAGTCAAACGGCACAAAATTCAGACCCAATCTCCTGATCCGTATGATTCTCATATTCTTTTTCTTTAGTGACCCCAGAAGCTATGGGTCTGTGCCAACCACCCGTGGCTGTTCACTATCCAGCATTTCTTCCATTATCTTTATGTTGTCCTGTTTCTTGGAAGTATTAGTGCAGCTACTTTTCCCGATGGTCTGTCTCTGTCTCTGTCTCTGTCTCTCACTCTTTTCTCCTTCTATTTTGGGGGGGAGGGGCATGGGTTTGATTAGGTAATTTATTTATTTTAATGGTGGTTCTGGGGTTTGAACCCAGGACATCATGCATGCTAAGCAGGCACTCTAACGCTGATCTATATCCTTCTCTACACCGCCCCCCCCGACCCTCCAGCACCCCCCCCTCCCCGGCCAGGGCCTGTCTTTGCTCAACCCAATAGAAGAGCATTTATGTTTTGCCAGTTTTCTGGGTCCTTCTTTGTTTCATAAAACTGAGAAGAAATACGTGTGGAAGTTCTCTCCTATGAATTGAACAGACTGAAGATCCTTTAAATAACCAAATGAGGTGGAAGTGCCGAGAGTACCATACGGGAACACACCGAGACACATCATCATCAAATTGACCAAAATTAAGGGTAAGGAGAAAATATTAAAATGAGCGAGAGAAAAGCAACAAATAACATACAAGGGAACTCCCGTAAGGTTATCAGCTGATTTTTCAGCAGAAACTCTACAGGCCAGAAGTGGGTGGCACAACATATTGAAAGTGATGAAAGGGGAAAACTGACAGCCAAGAATACTCTATTCAGCAAGGCTCTCGTTCAGATTTGAGGGAGAAATCAAAAGCTTCACAGATAAACGAAAGCGACAAGATTTCAGCACCATCAAGCCGGCTTTACAAGGAATGTTAAAGGATCGTCTCAAGTCATCAAACCCTAAGAAAAGAGAACAAAAAGATGACAGAGAAAGGGAGGGAGGGAGGGAGGGAGGGGGGAGAGAGAGAGAAAGAGAGAGAGAGAGAGGGAGAGAGAGAGAGAGAGAGGAGACCTACAAAAGATGGCTTTGCCTGTTTAGGGTCTTCCGTTGTTCCTTATAAATTTTGAAATTGTTTGTTCTAGTTCTGTGAGGAATGTCGTGAGTATTTTGACAGGGGTTGCATGGAACCTGCGGATTACTTTGGGTAGTGTGGCCATTTTGATAGTATTGATTCTGCCAATGCAAGAGCACAAGACAGCTTTCCATTTCTTTGTGTCATTTCAGATTCTGGAGTATAGGTAACCTCCTCGATTAAGTTTATTTCTAGGCATTTTACTGTTTTTGACGCAATGGAAGTGTTTATCCCAGTTATAAAATTCTGGTTTTTAAAGTGGAGGAGGGGAAAAAAAAAAAAAAAAGGAAAGGAAAGGCCACAAATGGCAAAATATCCTCCTTTCTTACGGGTGAATTGTATTCCATTCCGTGTGTGTATATGTGTGTGTGTGTGTGTGTGTGTGTGTGTGTGTGTGTGTCCCCTCTTCTTTATCTATTCAAATATTGATGTGCACTTAGGATGCTTCCGTATCTTGGCCATTATAAATGATGTTGCTGTTAATAGCAGGGTGTGTGTATCTTTTTGAATTCATTCTTATTTTGCGGTTGGCTTTATTCCTTTGATAACTAGGTAAGTTTAAAAAGCTAAAGCGCTAAACCTTCCTGGAAACAATGAACAGTACGTATATGTAAATTAAAAAATATGTGTGCAGTAAAAAATTAAAAAATAAATAAATGAATAAAAAAGAAAGAAAGACAAGGAAATTAGCTATCAAGACATGAAAGACATGGAAGAAACTTAGAAGACATCTTACTAAATCGAAGAAACCGGTCTGAAAATGTTACCAACTGGACAATTCCAACCAAAGGACATCCTGGAAAAGGCAAAGCTCTAGAAACAATAAAAAGATCGTGGTATCCAGGGGTTTGGGGAGAGGGAGGGAAGGAGGAATGAACAGATACAGCGTGTGGGATTTTTTTTAAGGCGATGAAATTATTCCGTCGGATACCATAGTGGTGGCTACATGTCATTATGCATTTGTCAAAACCCATAGAACGTACGACATCAAGAGTGAACCGTCATGTAAACTATGGACTTTGATTGATAATAGCGTGTCCATGTCGGACCACCAGTTTGACCAAATAGGCCACACTGATGAGGGATGTTGAGGGGAGGGGAGGATATATGTGTGGGTGGGGAGGGCTGTGTGAGAACTCTCTGTATTTTCTGCTCAATTCTGCTGTGAGCCTGAAACTGCTCTAGGAAATAAAGTCTATTAATCAAAAAACAAAAACAAGAACAAACACAACGAAACAAAACAAAACAGCCAAATGAGGTGAACCAGGATTCAGTCATCCAAAATGGAGCTGGACGGCCAGTGGGAGGAACTTGGTTGCAGACATAGTCTTGTTTCGGGGAGGGGCACGTTGTCCCCTCCCTCTACACATCTTGAGTCCTCTGGGCTGGACTGATCCAAAAATGGACCCCAGACGGATCGTTGAGCAGGAGCGACAGGGAACCACCTCCTGTCTTTCATTCAAGCACTCATGTGTCCCCGAAGCAGGCAGCTTTTCTCCGTTTTAGGACAAGAAATCAGCCCTTTGTGCGAAATGGACCGGGCTGAGAGACTTTGGTTTTGGGTGACCCGTCTGTGAAGAATCGAGACGGAGTTTGGGTTTTGGGGGGGAAGCCCCTGAAAGAAGTCACGAGGTTGGTTGGTTTTCTCTAGGCTTCCGGGGCCTGAAGGCTCTCAGTGGGAGAGCAGGGTGATTTCCTAAGTCCAGATGCAGGGAGGGCACCCTCCACGGAAGTAATTGATTTCCCGCTTTCAGGGAGACAGAAAGAAGAGTCTGAGGGTCCGGTCCCTCTTGCGTCTGCTGGCCCCTCGGCTTCTTCGGTCACTCTCATTTCTAACCTATCCGTGTGCCACGGAGGCACATACATGTTTGGGGTGGCCTCCCCTGGGTCCCGACACCGGCATCCATGGGGGGAGGGGGGGCATGAGTGGTCAGAACTGTATCAAGCTCAAGGGCGCCACCAACCGGTTTCAAAAACAAATCTGCCAGCAGCTGCTAGCTGCAGCCTTGTCGTTTCAAAGTTCCCGCCTTGCTCTTGTGGTGTTTTCTTTCGTTTCCCCTTCTCCACTTGCCCCGTGGGGTAGTCTGGTGACACACACTTCCAGTGCTTCTTTCTTGCATCTGTGTCTCCTGGGCTGCAGTCCTAAGAACCCCCCCATCCCCCCCGGCCCCCCCCCCGCAATAAGCTCGTTTCTTTACCCTCCACCAGGTCTCCTGGCTTGGGAATCTCGGTTCACACCATGTGTCTCGTGTCCTCTCTGAATTCATGGGCCCAGCCATCCACCCTAAGGAGACGGAGGGAGGGAAGGAAGGCTTTGACCTGGCGACCTTCCTTGCCGGCATCCTCCGGATTTCGGACCCTTCAGTGTGCCACCCGCCACCCGCCATACCACCCTCACCCTGAGGCCTAGCCCTCGGGGCTCCGTCCACGCGGAAACCTGAACGCGGACGGACGGACCTGGATGGCGGGCGGGGTGGGGGTGGGGGTGGGGGTGGGGGGCGGAGGGGCTTGCTTCATCACCGCCGGAACCGTGGAGGCGACCGAGACAGACGCGTCCTTCAAGAGGTGAAGGGACACGTAGCCCGGGCTAGGTCCGTGCCACGGCATGTGATTTGGCTCTAAAAAGGAAGCCAGGGGCCCGTGGAGCCGAGAGACCTGTGGGAGACAGGCGGGGCAGTTTCTGCGTGCACATGACTCCCTGAAAGGAGCCAATCTGAAAAGGTGGCATCCTGTAGGGTACCGGCTCTGGATGACGTTCATTCTCAAAAGGGCAAAAGCCCAGAGAGGGTGAAAAGATGAGTGGGGTTGTGTGTGTGCGGGGGTGAAGGTTGTCTCTCTCTCTCTCTCTCTCTCTCCCTCTCTCTCTCTCTCTCTCTCTCTCTCTCTCTGTGTGTGTGTGTGTGTGTGTGTGTGTGTGTGTGTGTGTGTGTGTGTGTGTTGTGGCGGGGGGGGGGTTGTTGATGAATAGGTGGAGCACAGGGGACTTTTAAGCAGCAAAACTCTCCGGTAGGTAGGCCCACGATGGGATGAAAACCAACGTGTTGGCTATGGCATTCCCTAAGATGGGGTGAACTGAAAGAACCCTTCTGGGTGTCTGCCCCTCAGCCGAAGTTTAAAGTCCTTCCTAAAGCCAGAAGGTAAAGACACCCGTGAGCAATCTGAGCGGCCATTGCTGAGGGGTAAGAGCGAGGCCAGTGAATCCAGTGAAAGACTGACTGACTGACGTGGGGGCCTGGGTCCCTCGGCTCGACCCCCTTCCCCGGGAAACCGAAGCCTTCGACGCAGGGATGCGCTTTGACACGCTTATGTCTCATCAGAGAAGGTTTCTTCTGCCTGGCATTGTGTGACGGGGCCGAGATACCCGTCCTCTCCTCCTTTGCATGAGGTAGCCGTCGCTCCCGCCTTGGCGCAGCGGTGAAGAAGGCTACCAGAAACACGGTTCTGCGTTTCTCTCTATACCGTGGGCGAGCGTCACGGCTTTTCCTTGCGTTTCACCATGCAGTCAGAGGGCATTATCAAAACTAAGCGTGCCATCCAAATTTTCCTTTTCCTTTTTTAAAGTGACTGTCAAGAACTTAGGCAGCATCGAGTGAAAACGTTGGGCACCTTCATCTCTTGGTTTGTATGGAGCCAGCTAGGTCATCAGACCCACATCACCATGATTTCTGAATTCTAAGATACTTTCAAATCCATGATATTGTACATTCCTGGGTCCTGGGATGTCATTCTGGTTGATCAGGTCAAAGGGAATGTGTCCCTCCGTAGCACTGATTAACACGTCAGCTTATTTAAACGACAACACAGGAAATTCCCTTCGGGCGATATTCATTCCACACGCTCAAGGAAACCGATAGGTTGTGTGCCTGAGCCCACACAGTGTGATGCAAGAACGGGGTGGGGGTTGAGGGAGGGGGAACTCTGGCTAGTGTCCGGGACCTAACGGGAGATAGAGTGGAGGGTGATTTTTGCCCTTCTTCAGGGTCAGGGTGAATCGGCCCGAGGTTGACTTGTGCGCTCAGAAAGAGGGCCTTTATCGGATGCCCCGAGCCGACTTTTCTTTTCTTCTTCTTCTTTTCTTTTTTCAGTTTTATTGAGATAGGTTTGACATACAGCCCTCTATCAGTTTCAGGTGTACAGCACAATGATTTGACTTCCATAGATTGTGAAGTGATTATTAGGTAACTTTAGTGAACATGAAACAACGATATTTTAAAAGGGGGTTTAATCAACAGAACTGCTGTTTATGATGATCATCTATTCCTAAGAGAAAGGACAGATGAACACTCCAAAATGCAGGAAGTGCATAGTCACAGAATGATGAACAATCTTTACCCGTGCAGACGTTTTGACACCAGGATACGTGGAAAGCTGAAGTCTTAGAACATAGAAATATTTGGCTCTCCATTTGACCTGGAAATCTCCTTGTTGGAAAGAAGCTAATTTCTCCTCCTCCTCCTCGTCCTCGTCCTCTTCCTCCTCCTGTCTTTTTAATTTAAAAAACAAATTTTTTTTTTTAACAAAAAGTTTTTATCTTTTTGGAGGGGGGACGGGTCGTTAGGTGTCTTTATCTACGTTTTAAGTAATTATTTAGATTTATTCTACGTTTTCAGTGGTGGTAGTGGGGACTGAGCCCAAGGCCCTGTGCATGCTGAGCACGCACTCTACCGCAGAGCTCTACGCTTTCCCAGAAAGGAGCAAATTCCTAAACATAGAGCTGGATGAGCAGGTCAGCTTTTTGATCTCATAGAAGCAGCGGCCCTGTTCTCTGGGGGAACCGTCCTTATCTTGTCCGTCTCGACAACGTCAGAAACGTCTACATAGCCCACAATGGCCTGAGACTGAGGCCAGGGGGCTGAATCAGGTAGAACCTGAAACCAAATGGAAGAAACAAAAAAAGGGGGGGGGGCACGCGGAGGCCTTTTTAAACGTGCACACTGCTGCGAGGGCTCCCTCGTCGAAACTCTAATTCGCAGCCTTCTTAAGGAGAAATATACATCTGAAACGTCTTTTTTTCCACGCAGAGTTTAAAAGCTTTCACCCTCCGAACCGAAAAACCTTACCCGTCCCATCGGTTCTTTCTAAGTGAGTGGGTTCTCTAGTGTCCTACGCGTCTGCTGGGAAACAAGCTGCTGGAAAACAAGCAACTAGAAACCAAGCTGCACCAACATTTCCATGAGCTTAAAATCTTACATTCACACTTAACTTGCTTAAAAATGCACACGCTTGCTTTGTTTTCATGTTTTACACAGTAGATGACCTAGAACATGCATGATGCTAAAGAAATTGTGTGAGGGGCAATCCTGAGATTGACCGTGAGGGCACAAAGGATGGCAGATATTTCCTTAGGGTAAAACAATGGACGGTCATGGGAAGCCAGATCAGCCATTAACAGAACTTGGTTCTGGCAGGAAAGCCTGCGGTTTAACCCCGGGGAAATATTTGCTATCTCGAGATGTCCCAGAGGCAATCACAGGATATACACTTAGAAATTTTGCATCCCCGGAGGAGGGTGATTGTTCCTGGAAGGGTTAGGCCTGAAATGAATCAGTTAGCCAGCAAGCAGAACTTCGTGCTTCTGGTATGAAATATCTAAAGCCCCACCTCTTTGATCGCATATCTTTTTTTTTTTTTTTTTTCCCCTGAGCCGTAGACTCCCAATAAACAGGATGTCGACCAGGCTTTTGGCACTCTAGATCCACGAGACCTTGAGTCCCCTGGTCTCATTTTTGCTCTTTACTTTGTCTCTTTGTTTCTTAATTCTTGCGTCGCCCGTCCTCAGACACGGTCCCGAACTGCGCTGGACGCAGCACCCGTCCTACCCGACTCATGAGTGACCTATAGTTTTTAAATGAAAGCTACAAAGTCTCTGGTCATGTCGATCTGCTGGTCTCGTCTGTATGAGACAGGGCATTACCTGAGTTTCAGAGACATACACAGACACACACAGACAGACAGACAGACAGACAGACAGACAGACACACACACACACACACACACTCTAAAGGGAAAAAAGAACAAAGAAAGAAAGAGAAAGAAAAAGAAAAAGGCTCAGGGGAATAAAGGATTCGCTTGCTCTCTGTGACATGACCCAGCAGACCTAGTTGTCACAAGACAGGAAGCTCAACTCTCCATGTTTACATGATGTGTTCCTGAGCTTTCTTGCAGAAAATTCTCATGCATTTCTTTCCCCTCACGGAAGTCTTCTCTATTCCCCACAGAGCCTGGGGCGATGGCTCTGCACCCTGGAGGCACCTGCGGCCGATCCAAGATATTGGATGATTTGTGGAAGTGATCAGTGATCCTGAGACAAAGCCCTTCCTTTAGGTAGAAAAGCAAGTGGCCCCTGCTGCTCAGGGAGCTGGTGCTCCCCTTCCCCCCCTCCCGTCATGCCACCTTCTCCTTTGTGCACAAGCTATCGCTTTCGCAACAGAGCTTGGCTTGCCTGAGAGTCTTGTGGAAGCCATCCTCATTTCTATGGTACTGCCGTCCAAGGATCTGGAAAGGGCCCAGTCCCATGTATGCATGTAGGCACGTGTGTACGTCCCCGGCTTGTAGGCCTGACGTGTTTCTCCCTCCAGATACACTTGCCAGAGTTCATTCACGAAAGAGCTCTATGGAACTGGTTTTCAAGGGAACATGCAGGCAGGGAATGCGAACAGGCAGGAACCCAAATGTTTTCCTTCAGGTTGACATGATCTAGGACAGATCCTTCCATCCAGAAAACCAAATGTCAAGGGATTGGTCTCGTGAAAAGAGCCATGTCTTGATTGTGACGAGCAGCGTTCGAGGTGAAACTTTTTGCCTCCCTAGGTTTACCCCGAATCCTTGAAGTTCCTGTGGGTTACCTCTGTCATGAAATGTGTCAGCCAGAAAAATAAAATAAAATAAAATAAAATAAAATAAAATAAAATAAAATAAAATAAAGAGTCTGGGAGCGATGGCTGGCTCGGTCTCAAGTCTCAGGAAGTGTTCACATCCCAAGCAGTCCTGGGGGGTAGTGTGTGTGTTGGGGGGGGGCGGAGGCGGCCCGTCTCTGAAAAATTGGTGCCTCCTCCACGTAGTTTTTGGTCCCTTGCAACTGGAGCGTCTGGCGACATCCCTGGAATGTTTAGATCGTTTCCAAAGAAGATGAGATACGGAAGCGTTCGTTCCTGGCTCCATGAGTTGAAGGGGACGTGCTTTGATATCCTTCTGATAGGAAAGACTCGAGATCTGTCAGTGTGTTGGCCGACATGACTGGTATACCTTCGGAGGACGGATGGACCGACAGACAGACAGACAGACAGACAGACAGACAGACCGGAATACATACATACTTACTTACTTACTTACATACGTACGTACGTACATACATACATACGTATGTGCATACATACATATATACATACAAGTAAAATAAAATAAAATAAAATAAAATAAAATAAAATAAAATAAAATAAAATAAAAGGATGCTGTGAGGAGAAAGTGTCTGTTTCTGGCTAGGACCAAATCGTGTCCGTACGTGGACCGGTTGGGAAAGACTGGTGTCCCAGATGGTTCACCGTGACTTCCTCGTGAACATTTGCTGTGACCGATTCGGGCTTGCTTCGGAATAGTCACGGTCTCCGGAATAGTCACGGTCTCGTTCTGAGGAACGTCTCCTGGAAAGCATGTGGAGACCATCTTCGTCTGCCGTCCTTAGGAAACGTTCCAGCAGAGCGGGTGTCCGAGAGCCTCTAGGGGCGATGGCTATGCTTAATGGATGTCTGTCCATCTTCAGGCCGAATTTCGTGGAAGCATGCTGATCTGGCCAGCTGACAAGTCTGAATGGGGGTGATTTTTGGTAGAAATGCGCGTCCTTGGAGAGACCAGGGGAAGGGGAGCATGTCTCAGTGGAAACTCTCGTACAGCGTGATAGAGATGAGAATGCGGTTCTGTGTCATCATCTTTGCGTGCTTCCCGCCACCCTCCCCCTCCCCACCCCGCCCCGCCTTCCACTGATACGCTGGGCCACGTCACGCGTGCTTCGAGTTTTCTCCGATAGTTGGCCAACGCTCTTCCGACTCCCGTTGCCCATGGTTCTCCCGCTTTGGACTTGGCATCCTCGAGAACCAAAGCCGCCCTTTCCCTGAAGCCCCGCCGAGCCGGACTGAGCAGCTGGACATCTGCTGGAGAGAGATCACTGCCGTGTCCCCTCTCGAGACCCTCCTCCTGCCCATTGCTGTGGAGGCCGCTTGGAAAGTGGACCTGAACCCGCATGCGTTTTTCAGGCCGCCCGAGCCTCTTCGAGCCCGACGCCTAGACATCTTCCTGAGTGGTGGCGCTCCAGACTCACACCCGGGGTTTCTCGTTGGCTTCGGCCACGGACCTTTGTCTTCCTGGAACGAAAGACCAGACCGGTTTCATCAGGTGGAACCACCTGCCTGGTGGCGGGACAGTCGTGGAGCCCTATGGACCACCCCGAAATGTATGTGCAGCCCAAGGGTGATCTCTCCAGCTGAACAACCATCGAGGCCCAAAAGGACCCCCCCCCCCACCCCCGCCCCGGGAAGAAAGAAACTTTGACCTTGACCCTTAGCTGCCCGAATGAGAATTTGGATCGGGGTTGGGTAGGGTGATGGAGATCTCCCTTGGCCCAGTTCCCGTGCGCAGGACTTTCAATGACTGTGTCTTCCTGAAAGGACACCCGCCCCCTGACCACGCTGTCTCGTCATCAGTTTGTTTCCACGAGGGATGAAGTGTCATTGTGTGCACGGCAAAGTTGGCCGCTGCCTGTTCGGTCCGCCATCGCTCCGTAAAGGACCGAGGAAGTGTGCGTTGTGACCAGTGACAGATTTCGGAGCCCGTGGGTGGTGGACGGGTGTGTATCTGTTATCCAGGTCACGCGCGACGCGGTGTGTCGTGGTGTGGCCCGCCCGGCCACCCCACCTCCCTTCCCCCATGGAAAATCAAGAGAGAGTATTGCCCGAGACAGACGAAAGTGCAGCCACGAAACCTAAAAGGATGACCCTGGATGTCAACTTGGAGGTGGCTAGGAGACGGCTGAGCATGCATAGGACCACACTGCCACCGTGTGGGATGCTGCACATGTGTCGCCGTCGTGGTTTTCAGCTCCTCCACCTATTGCCCTCACCTACATCCACTCTTTATCTCACTGAACTCTTTTTGAACTCTTTTTTTTTTTTTTTTTGGGAAGACAGTGAGAATTTTCTCTCTCTCTCTCTCTCTCCCTCCCTCCCTCCCTCCCTCCCTCTCTCTCTCTCTCTCTCTCTCTCTCCTACTCTCTCTCATAATTGACCTGACAATAGGATGTCAGTTTTCACGTGTCCAACATAGCGATTCGGGATTCTTCCATGTTCCACGATGATCACCGCGATGAGTCTGGTTACGGATCCGTCACCGGACAGCGTCATGACAATAGTATGGATTGACTCGACTCGCCCTGCTGTCCATGACATCCCGTGATTAATGTATTTAAGAATTGGAGATAACTGGAAGCTTGTACTTATTCCTCTCCCTCACCCATTGCACTCATTGATCCTTCTTGGTATCCATGAGTCTGTTTCAGCTTCCTTGCATGTGTTCCTGCGTATTGTCTTGGGGATTCTGCCTCGAAGTGACAACATCCCTCTTGGACTTAGGTCACTTGGTTAACATCATCCCCTCAAGGTGTAGGTCTCTCCAGACCACGTGACACTGTCCATTCGTCCATCCGCGGGCCCTTAGTGGAACTGCCGGGTCTTCCAGGAGTTTCCTGTGGGATGTTTTGAGGGACTTCTGTCCTGTATTCCCTAATGGCTTTCCTCCACCTCCGTTTTGCCCTCTCCCCCTCGCCCCCACTGCCAACCCCTGTTCCGTGTTGCCTTCTGTCTTCTGTCGGAGAGCGGATTCTGTCAGGTATGAGTCCATAGCTCTGTGTCCGCCCGCCAGCCCGCCCACCCGGCCCCATCGAACGGTGGTCTCTATCACATGTTCCGTCAGAAGCAGGCACTTTCTGCTTGTTTTTGGAACTTGCTGTCGTGATTCCAGGTTCTGGGCCTGTCTGGATATCTCTTAAAAACAGAAATGCGTGCGTTTTCCCCCTTTTTAAATTGTTTTTGCTTACTTATTTGTTTATTTACTTGCTTACTTATTTACATATATTTATTTATTTAGGCTTTTTTTTTGTTGTTGTTCTTGTTGCTGTTGTTGTTTTTGGTTGTTGTTTGCTTATTCGGGGAGGGGAGGTAATTCGTTTCTTTTGCTGGTTTGTTGCCTGACTTAGTGATTGCCTGACTCACCGACTTCCTTATTTGCTTGAACGGAGGTCCTGAAGGTCGAACCCTGGACCTTGCGCGTGCTGGACAGGCACTCTGCCGCTGAGTTCTACACACCATCCTCCCCCGCCCCCGCCCCTTCCCCATTTGGATACAAAATAATTTTTTTTTCCTTTTAAACTGAAAAAGTCAGTTTGGGTCTCCTGCCCGTGTTTCATCATTGGTTTGTTGGCTTCTAGGAGGTGGAGTTGACCGAGTTCTTGGACTGTTTAGGAGAGGAACCCCTGATGGGCTGTGGTGGTGCTTTTTCTACATTTTTGTTTGTTTGTTTGTTTGTTGTTGTTGTTGTTTTTTGTTAAAACCCCAGAGAAAGTTCTACAACTTGATTTCCCTTTGGTGGTGGGTTTTGTCGTTTGTTTTCATGTTTTTTTTTTTTTTCCACATGGGGCTACAGTTTCCCTGTCCACGTGTGACTGTGTGTCAAACACACACACCGACACACACACACAGACACAGACACGGGCACACATGCACACACAGACACGCGGATGCCCATGCACAGTGTTGTTCTGTGTAGATGCACTGAACCTCGATTTACCGAGCGGGTGGCTATCGACTCGCCCCCCCCCCACAACCGCCGCCCGCATTTTTTTGTTTTTCCTCCTCCTCCCTGTGGTTGTGGTCAGCCGTGCTGACGTCCGTGTTCTCACGACCGACCGCGAGTGCGTTTTCCCCACGCGCCCATTTGTTGTCTTTGGGCTTTGTCGCGATCTGTGCCGAGATCGATTTTTCTTTCCACTTCGATGGGGTTGACGGTCTTCATCCTTTCTTTTCTAGCTTCTGGGCTTTGCCTGTCTGCTTTCAAAAGACCTCCTGCATTCGAGAGGACGGACTCCAAAGCCGATTCCTGCGTTGTTCTCGGAGCGCTCGCCTGGTTTCGGTTTGCCAGCCCCCGCCTTCCCTCCCTGTTTCCCTCCTCCCCTTCCCACCCCCCCCCCCCGCCGCCGGGAACCCGGGATCTCGTCCTGGTCGCTCTGGGCCACCCGCCGGCGTGTCCGTGTGATCTCCCCCGCCCGGGGAATCGCGTGGGGAGCGCGTCCCCTTCGCGGCAGCCGCCCGCCCGGCCGGCCGTGTCTTGCCAAACCCCGGCTCCCTCCGTCCTCCCCGCCCTGATCTGCTGCCGGGGTGGGTCGCGTCGCGTCGCGTCGCGTCGCGTCTCCTCATGCCGCCGTGCCGTGCCGTGCCGTGCCGTGACGAGGGTGAGCGGGCTCCGAGGCGGACGCCACGGGGTCGCGCCGGCCGGCCGCCCGGCGCCTCAGCCCGGGACGGGCTCGGGCGTTTGGGCGGCCGGCGGTCGGGATCGGTTCCGGGGACGTTGGCGACGGCTGTCGGGCGCCATCTGGCTGCCGCTCTTGAGATCGTCCCTCTTCTCCCGAGCGTCGGCGACCTCGGCAAGGGATGGGGCTCGGCGGCGGGGCCCGAGGCAGACTTCGGGGAGGCTGGCGACACCGGCGGTGACAGTCCCCGTGGCGCTGAGCCGCGGGCGTGTCCTGCTCTCGGCGCAGATTGGACTCGCAGGCTGATGAGGGGGTGGCTGCCGCCGCGCTCCCGGGATCTCGTGTGTAGGGGGAAGCCGTGTGGCCTGGCCTGGTCGACCAGCATCCGCCTGTGCCCCTGCAGCCGCGGGGACCGACCCGAGCCGATCGGACACGGCCTGCGCCGTGCCGCCGCGGGGGAAAGGGACGGGGTGTCCCGCGCCCGGGCCGCCGGCGGCTAGGTGGTCCGGCCCTCGTCTGTGTCCCTTGGACGACTGGTCCCGAGGCGAGGAGCGGCCCGGGCCCAGTGCGGTGAGGCCGGGGACGGGCGCGCTGGGGTTCCCGGTCGTCGGAGGCGCCTCCTTGGATGAAATGTTTTCTGAGTCCCGATGGACCCGGAGACGTGGCTGGGCCGGCCCCTGTTGGCGCGGGAGGCCAGGGAGGGCGCCCCCCGGCCCGTAAGTCTGCCCGCGTGGGTTCCGGTGGCATTTGAGGGACCGAGACTTCATCCGGACTCGGGGACCGGCACGGGGGCGTCCTGCGAGGGATGTGGGGGAGGCAGGCTTTCCCCGGCCCGGTGCTCGGGAGCGGTCCCTCGTGGGGGGCCCTCTCCTCGGAGGCGCCTCTGTGGCATCTCCCCGAGTCCCCGACCACGCGGGCGAGAAACGGGCAGGGCGTCCCCGGCCCGATCCCGTCTCCCTCTCGTCCCTTCCCATTCCCACTGCTCCTCCTCCTCCTCCTCCTCCTCCTCCTCCTCCTCCTCCTCCTCCTCCTCCTCCTCCTCCTCCTCCTCCTCCTCCTCCTCCACCCCTCCCCCTCCCCCCCCGGTCGATCAGATGGCCCCCGAGAGCTTCGGGGCTGCCATTTATGGGGGTAGGGCTGGGGGCAGGTGGCCGGACCGAGGTCCCGGGGCCCCCCCTGCAAATCGTGGACCCGACCCGTTTCCGGGCGCTGTCATTTTTTCTGTCGTGTTGGGCATTTTCTGCCAGCAGATAGGTGCTGACACGGTCTTTCTCGGTGTCTGTCACCGAGTGTTGGGTCTCCGGACGCGTGTGGGGCTCTTGGGCTTTGTCTCTGCGTGAGCCCTGGCCTGGTAGAAGCCGACTCTGCTTCTGACACTTGAGCCGCCCGCTCGGGCCTGCGCGCCGGCTCTCGTGTGTGCGTCCGGCTGACGTGGCCCGTGGTGCCGCCTCCGGTCTCTGGTGGCCCGAGGGCGGTGGGGTGAGGTGGCGGCGTGGGTCTTTTACCCCGTGCGCTCCCTGCCGCAGGCACCCGGTGGTGGCCGGCACGACCCCACCCTCACAGGCTCCGTGCCGCGTGTCAGGCATTCTCCGCCTGGGGTCGTTGGCCACTCTCCTCGTAGAGGAACGAGGAGTGGGTGGCGCCTGGCGAGGCTGAAGCAGGCCCTCCTCTGGTGGTTGTCCTCGCCGGGCCCTCCCCTCTGGCTCTGGGGCTTCCCTGCCCCATGGCTCGCTCGCTCGCTCGCTCGCTCGCTCACCTGACCGATGTGGTGACGTCATGCTCTCCCGGGCCGGGCCTAAGCCGCGCCAGACGAGGGACGGGACGTTCATGGTGAACGTGGCCTCTCTTCTCGTTCTGCCTGCGGGCCCCTCGCCTCTCCTCCACCGCCCGTGGGTGGCGGGGGCAAGGAAGGGGTGCGGACTCCGGCCCGACCTCGGTCTCCCGTGCCTCGTGGTGTCGGCGGGGCCGGGGTCTTGTGACGCGGCAGACACCTCTCGCCTCCTCGCCTGCTCGGCGTCTTGTCTCGCGAGCGGCCCTCCCCCGCGGGGGGGAGGGCTGCCCCCGCCGCCACGCCACGTATCCCCTCGCCGGGGTGCGAGCGTGTCTCGCCTTGGCCCTCTGTGGTGCCCCTGGAGCGCTCCAGGTTGTCCCTCAGGTGCCCGAGGCCGAGCGGTGGCATCGCTTCCCGTCCCCAGCGAGTCCTCTCGGGTAACCCCTGCGGTGGGCGTGTGTCCCGAACCACTCTCTTGAGCAGTGGGGGAGGGGTCGAGACGGTAAGCGAGGCGTGGCCGCTCCCCACCCTCGGTGGGGCCGGGGCCGCCTCCTGGTCGTCGTCCTCACCCTGTACCGGGGGGGACTGACGTGGCCGGGCGCACGCCGGGTGGGTCCCCCCTCTGCGGGGCTCGCGCCCGGGCGTGGGAGCGAACGTGGTGGGGCCGGGTGATGGGCCGGTGGGGGCGGGCGCCTGTCTCGTCCCCACGCGGTCTTGGGTGCGTCTCCTCGCGAGGCGGCACGGGCTTTCCCCGGTCCCGACCGCGAACGCTCGCTTTTCGGCCCGCTGCTTACCCTTGCCGCAGGCCCCTCCTGCCCAGCCGAGCGCTGACGTCCACCTCGGCGGACTTCCGTAGGCCTGAAGGGGGCCCCCGCTGGGTAGGGGGCGATGCGCCCTCGGTGAGAAAGCCTTCTCTAGCGATCTGAGAGGGGAGCCTTGGGGGGGTACCGGACAACCCCCAGCCGCCGCTCCTCCATCCAGAGCGTGCAGTCGCCACGGGGAGCGACTGCCGCAGCGTGTGGGCAGGGCCCCGCCGCTTTGGCGGGTGGGTTGCGCCGGCCCCGCGGTGGGGGCCGTGTGCTGCTCTTTGCCTGCTGTGGCCCGCGCCTCCCCCCTCCGTGTCGGGGGAGGGTTCTGCCGGGCCGGGCCCGGCGTCTGGCGCGGGGCCGTGCGAGCGCGCGTGTGTGCGCGCGGGCTTTGCCTCCCCGGTGCGTGCCGTGGGGGGAGGGGCAAGGCGGTCCACCCCGACTTCGCCCCCCGTTGTCTCCCCGCCGCGAGGAGCCACCCCACCTGTCCCGGTCCCGAGCCGCAGCCACCGGTGGCGGTGCGTGGGCTACGGGTCGGGCCGCCTCGCTCGGGAGCGTTT